>NC_086444.1:464351700-464654478 GCF_028390025.1 Pseudophryne corroboree | reverse complement strand
CAGGGGGGTCGTGGACCCCCACGAGGGAGAATAGTTGTCGGTATGCCGGGTGTCGGGATTCCGGCGCCGGTATACTGTGCGCCGGGATCCCGACATTCGGCATACAGAAGACCACCCGTACGTTTATGTGCATTATCCACATCTGACGCTTGCGCTTTCTGACAACTGGATAGGCAAAAGGGCTGAGGGAAAAAGTGGCCTAACATAGACTGAGTATGTTAAGGATGTGCTCGCCTGAGTGCTAGTAGACTTATATACTGTACATCTGTCACCAGGCATAGCTCTTGAGGGTGCTTCAGTAGCACTAGGCAAAGATGTGAATGATTAGTGCTACACTCCCAGACTTTGTGTATACTAGAGTAATAAGCAGTGGGAAATGGGGAGGAATTTTTGTAACAAAAAGTGTCTCAACTGTGTAGGTGGCATTAGCTGTTTGGTGGTATATTTATTAAAACAAATTGCAATCTGCTTATAGAAATGAGCATTCTTTAGTACAGCATACTGTCACAAAAAGGCACATTTTTACAGGGCTAAATATCACTCTACCTCTTGTGGGGTTTTTTCAGTATCATGCAATGGCGTCGGAACAAGGGGGGCATGCCCCCCCCCAAAAAAAAAATATGACAGGCGCAGGCGTTGGTGAGGGGGAGCGCTTACCTCCGATACCTGTGGTGGTAACTTGTTTTTTTTTTTTAAAGTCTGCTGCCGCAAAGCCGCAGCGTTCTATGCTGTGCGCTGTCCAAGTTGGCTCTTCACTGATGCATTACTGGGAGTAGCCGGGGAAGTTCCAGCAGGCTCAGCATGGCCACGCCTCCTCCCAGTAATGCATCAGTGAAGAGCCGGCTTGGACAGCGCACAGCATAGCACGCTGCGGCTGTGCGGCAGCAGACATTTTTTTAAAAAACAAGTCACCGCAGGTATCGGAGGTAAGCGCTCCCCCACACTGGGGGGTGGGAATTGGGGGGAGCGCCAATATGTATGTTTTTCTGCGGCCCCCCCAACCTCAAAACATTGTGGTGCCCTTGGTATCATGTACTAATGAAAATAGAGCATCATAAAATTTGGGAGTCTCCCAGACGTTCTAGGAGAGAGGACATAACATGAAGGGAGAATAGAGCTCAGAGGGTTGAAGGTACTCTTGAAAAATGTAAAAAAGCACCCTAAGTTTTATTAAGTATGTATTAAAATGAGACCATATAGAGATCAAATGACATGGAGACAAACAGAAAAAAATATTTAATACAGTGATTGAACAGAGGTGAATAGTTTCATGCACATTTATTGGCAAGCTGCTCAATCAGATTGTGATGTCACTCAGGTGCTAAAAGGGAGGGGTAATTCTGGGTCATAGAAAAACATTTTGCTATCCCTAATGCACACTGAGTGAGAAATAACAGTACATTATAATCAGATAATACAGAGATCTTAGTTGCGTATGTCTGCAGATATAGGGTTAAGCCCCCAGGCCGAACGGCAAGCCATTTCTGTCACTGGGGGTCCCTAATACTAGGTGTGGGTCCGAGGAGCGGGACCCCATCATGTCGGCACAGGTCGGCTACCCCAGGTCAGCACACAGGTGAAAATTAGTAAGGGTTAATAAGAAGCACATAAGTGCTATGTAAGTTAGGTGTGATTAAAATAATACAAAAATATATACAATGTGATAGGGAAAAACATAAGTTTTAATAAAGTGTTAGGGTGTGCCAACCTGAAGCAGCCTAGCCATACCAACACAAAGAAAATCGCACCCCAAACCCACCCCATAAATAATGACAAATATGTCTGGGTCTAATAGCCCAGTGTAAGGCCACATGATAATGGCTCCTACAGCATCTGAGAGCCAGCTTACCTGGAGACACCTCTAACTTCTCCAATGGCACTCTGGAGTCAGCAATCCCTCCTAATACTGACCCATCCATGGTGGTCATTCCGAGTTGTTTGCTCACTAGCTACTTTTAGCAGCAATGCAAACGCAAAGCCGCCGCCCTCTGGGAGTGTATCTTAGCATAGCAGAATTGCTAACGAAAGATTAGCAATTCTGCTATTAAGTATTTCCTTGCAGTTTCTGAGTAGCTCCAGACCTACTCCTAGATTGCGATCACCTCAGTCCGTTTAGTTCCTGGTTTTACGTCACAAACACGCCCAGCGTCCGGCCAGCCACTCCCCCATTTCTCCAGCCACTCCTGCATTTTCTGCTGGCACGCCTGCGTTTTTTAGCACACTCCCGGAAAACGATCAGTTACCACCCAGAAACACCCACTTCCTGTCAATCATTCTCCGATCAACAAAGCGACTGAAAAGCTTTGTTCGCACGTGAGTAAAATAGCATAATTTTGTGCAAAATTGCTTAGCGCGTGTGCCCTGCTGTGCATACGCATGCGCAGAACTGCCGGATTTTAGCCTATTAGCAATTCTGCTAAAAATAGCAGCGAGCGAACAACTCGGAACACCCATGCCTCTCTGAAAAACAATGCACATTTATTGGCAAGGTAGGAAATGTAGGTAGAAAATTTATCTAGGTAGGAAATGTAGTAGCAGTTTTTTTCGGGCTCTTGATTTAGTAAACTCACGCACAATAAGAGGTTAACTATAATCTGCTAGGGATAAAATAAAGCAAAGTTAAGATTCATTACTGCAATTTAAAACTGGATTGTGTATAGATGGTGGCATAAGATATTGACTGCAATGTTCCTTGATCTACAATATTGCGCTCAGAACGTATTGTATAAAGTGGGCAGTCACATTGTCTGCGTCAGAGAACCGCCGGACCTCATCCTGTCTTGCTGCTGAACTCTGTGACTACATCTGTGTGGCAGACAGTCAAAGTGAAGTAGCTGGTGGGAAGAACATATGTGTAATCTGCTGTGGGTGGTTTTCTCCAGTGAATTATAGTTACTGAGCTGCAAATCTGTGTACTGGAGAGGACTTTTCCCAAGGATCGGATAAAACACAGCTGTCCTGCTGATGTAGCCTTTGGAGTCTGTAAATATGATCATCCTTTCCATATGGTTTTGTTTCTTATAAAATATCAGATTAATATAAAAAAAAAAACATTTTAAAATAGTTTTCATGAACATTCAAACTTTTAAATTATATTTAAATATTAACAAATGAAGTCAAAATCACAAAGAATTTCTGTCTTATTAAATTACACGACAACTGTGCTTTAACAAATTGAATTCATTGGTTGTAAATTTAGTATTACACAGGACACACTGCAGAACAGTCCCATCATTCAAAAGCTATTCCCCACTTGGGTCTGGATTAGAGATGGATGCAAATCCTGTTGCGAATATGGGGTCTATTCATGAAGCAGTGAAAAGTCTGGAGAAGTGAGCCAGTGGAGAAGTTGCCCCTGACAACCAATCAGCATTGAAGTAACATTTATAATTTGCATGCTATACAATTGTACGGAACAGCTGATTGGTTGCCATGGGAAACTTCTCCACAGGCTTACTTCATGAATAGACCCCATGTCTTTGCACATAGTCGTACTGAGAGAATATGTAAAAGTTACAGCCACTTGGGTTTGTACGGCGATGCCCACCTGCAGTGTCTTTATTCCGCTCTATGATACAAAGATGAAGCATCTTACCAGTGCCGGCTGTCTCTCCGGGGCTGCAGCTCCGGCCGCACATTGCTGAGGTGAGCCGGTCAGCACATATAAATATACATGTGATGTGATATGTAATATATGTGCTTGCTGCCTTGCCCAGGGATCAGCAACTGCCGATGTGTGTATCATTGACCTGCCGGCTGGTGGCTGCCGAAGCACGGGAGACAGCACTCTGCATGTCTATCATCTTCTATAAGCCCACCCCCTGAATCCCATTGGCTCACAGGAGTCTGGGGATGGGCTTATAGAATGTGATAGACAAGCAGAGAGCTGTCACCCATACAGCCAGCAGGTCAGTGAAACAGTAACTAGCTACCAGCCTGTCAATATGATGGAACAACATAACAGTAATGTCAGCGCCAGCGGCTGTGTGTGCCCAAATGGAACAACACTTGAATTGCTCCAGCAGATGCAATCTAGTGGCTACCGGTGCACAAAACACTTGAATTTTCCCTTTAGAGGTGAGGAGCAGCAATAGCTTTTTATTATATAGGATACTAAGTTATTTAAGTATAAAAAAAAACAGTGGTTTGACCATTACTATTCCAATGATAATGGTGCCGATAGCAGGAAATTGATTAAATTCAGTGACTGAAAAATATTGCAGTTTCCCAGGTGCTGAGTACAACGGATAATGCTTTTGACACCTTACAAGCCCATTTGTGTCTGAAGTACCAGGGCCGTAACTAGGGGGGGGGGGTTTAAGGGGGCATGTGCCCCGGGTGCAGGATTTGAGGGGGCGCCCAGGAGTTACAGAGGAGCAGGTTTTTTGTTTTTTTACCAGCAGTGCTGTGCTGCTCCAGTGAGACAGCAGACAGCTCCCAGGGCTATGTCTCTGACCCACCTGTCTGCCCGCAGCTGGCTCTGACGCTGTATGGATGAGCTCCAGTACCTGGGATCTCTCCTATGCCGGCTACTGTCTAAAACTCTCTTATTTGCCATGCAGTGCTGCGACAAGCGTGTGGTGCACCGTACAAGCTATAGAAGTGCACTGTGCTCCCAGTTAGCAGTATCAATCTATGCTTTGCCTCCTAGATGGGGGGATTTGGTGGAGCTTATAGGGGTGTGTAGTATAGTGATGTAGTGTACCATATAGGGTATGTAATGTATTGCAATATATAGGGGCATGTAGTGCACTGATGTGGTGTAGCATATAAGGGGATGTAGTGTAGTGATGTAGTGTAGCATATAGGGTATGTAGTGCACTCAGAGGCGTAGCTAGGGTTTTTGGAGCCCAGGGCAAGATGTAAAATGGCGCTCCCCCCCCAAAAAAAAACACAGCAAAAGAAGCATGTGCGCGCACCAAAAAAATGGGCGTGGCCACACACCAGAAGGGGTGTGGCCATGCACCAGAAGTGCCAGTTACATTGCCCCACAGTGCCAGATACAATGCCCCACTGTGCCGGATACATGCCCCACTGTGCCAGATACATGCCCCACTGTGCCAGATACAATGCCCCACAGTGCCGGATACAATGCCCCACAGTGCCGGATACATGCCCCACCGTGCCAGATATATTCCCCACAGTGCCAGATACATTGCCCCACAGTGCCAGATACATTGCCCCACAGTGCCAGATACATTGCCCCACAGTGCCAGATACATTGCCCCACTGTGCCAGATACATGTCCCACTGTGCCGGATACATGCCCCACAGTGCCGGATACATGCCCCACAGTGCCAGATACATTGCCTCACAGTGTCAGATTCAATGCCCCACAGTGCCAGTTACATGCCCCACAGTGCCAGTTACATGCCCCACAGTGCCAGATACATGCCCCACAGTGCCAGATACATGCCCCACAGTGCCAGTTACATGCCCCACAGTGCCAGTTACATGCCCCACAGTGCCAGATACATTGCCCCACAGTGCCAGATACAATGCCCCACAGTGCCAGATACATTGCCCCACATTGCCCCACAGTGCCAGATACATGCCCCACTGTGCCAGATACATGCCCCACAGTGCCAGATACATTGCCAGATACATGCCCCACTGTGCCAGATACATGCCCCACTGTGCCAGTTACATGCCCCACAGTGCCAGTTACATGCCCCACAGTGCCAGTTACATGCCCCACTGTGCTCCCCCGAGTGCCAGATATATGCCCCACTGTGCTCCCCCGAGTGCCAGATACATGCACCACTGTGCTCCCCCGAGTGCCAGATACATGCCCCACTGTGCTCCCCCGAGTCCGTCCCCCCCGGTCACTCACCGGCGCCTGTTGTGTCTATGTGAGGGGAGGAGAGCGCAGCGCCTCTCCTTCCCCTCACCGCTCCAGGTCTCCGGCGGCTGTGTGGCGCCGGTTCGCCAGCCAATCAGAGCTCGCGGACCAGCAGCCAATCAGGAGCCGGTCCGCAAGCTCTGATTGGCTAACGCGGGAGACCGGACACACGCAGCTAGTGCTGGCAGCGGCGGTGAGGGGAGGGAGAGACGCAGCGCTCTCCTCCCCTCACATTTCGGCGTCATCATGGGGGCGAGTGGGGCATGATGCCCTGGCCGCCGGTGGCGCCCCCTCTCCTGGGCCTGCCAAGGCACCCAGGGCACATGCCCCACTCGCCCTACCATAGATACGCCTCTGAGTGCACTGCATAGGTGCATGTAGTGTAGTGATGTAGTTCAGCATTCAGGGGATGCAGTATAGTGATGTAGTGCAGTGGATAGGGGAATGTAGTGCAGTGAGGAGCATGTAGTTGAACACGCTGGCCGGGCATGTGACACATAGGGCATTTGAGGCACATATTGGAATATTGGCCCTCATTCCGAGTTGTTCGCTCGGTATTTTTCATCGCATCGCAGTGAAAATCCGCTTAGTACGCATGCGCAATGTTCGCACTGCGTCTGCGCCAAGTAACTTTAATATGAAGAAAGTATTTTTACTCACGGCTTTTTCTTCGCTCCGGCGATCGTAATGTGATTGACAGGAAATGGGTGTTACTGGGCGGAAACACGGCGTTTCAGGGGCGTGTGGCTGAAAACGCTACCGTTTCCGGAAAAAACGCAGGAGTGGCCGGGGAAACGGTGGGAGTGCCTGGGCGAACGCTGGGTGTGTTTGTGACGTCAACCAGGAACGACAAGCACTGAACTGATCGCACAGGCAGAGTAAGTCTGGAGCTACTCTGAAACTGCTAAGTAGTTAGTAATCGCAATATTGCGAATACATCGGTCGCAATTTTAAGAAGCTAAGATTCACTCCCAGTAGGCGGCGGCTTAGCGTGTGTAACTCTGCTAAATTCGCCTTGCGACCGATCAACTCGGAATGAGGGCCATTGTCCAATAGTATCTCCTTTTTGAAGAAATCTGATTATTTAAGTCTGACAGGGTTTTTTTTTTGTGTTTTGTTTTTGGGGGGAGCAAATGACTGCCTTGCCCTGGGTAGCGAATATCCTAGTTTCGGCCCTGGAAGTACAGTACTTCACAATTCTCTTGCCATGAGCAGCAGGCTAGGACAGCTATCTGTTAGAGATCCATCAGGACAGCAGAATGTGCAATGTAATTGTTAAATAATAATCATATAAAAAAATGTGTTTGGAAACACATCTCCTTTAATGCTGACAGAGCTTGGGACTGGAATGTGGTATGTTACTAAATGTTTCTTGTGACCAGAACATGATGTTGAGCTGCTGATTGTGACACAAAAAAATATTCAGTCCTTATTAAGAAATAACTAATTAAGTGTTGACCAAACACATATTTTTCAAAAGATTCAGTGCATACTCATCAATTGTTGTTGAACCACTACTGCATTGTTTTTTTCTTTTATTGCCATATTTGAACAGCAAATGATAAAAATGTCACGTACAGTATCAGATGCCTGTAAATGAATTTCCCCAAAAGCCACAATACAAATATGACATAAACAGTGTAATTTTAAGGATGTTACGCAAGGATTTGGGGAAACGGGATCAGAAGGAAAAGACATGTAAATCTTCCCACAAGAACGATAGGCCTCTTTCCTGGATCTCACTATGAGCACAAGCTAGTTACCCTACTTAGGAGGCTGGGGATTGTAAATATTATGATATGGGTGGATAACACATTTTACTAACTTAGTGAGGAAGATTCGGATTCTTACGTAAGCCCGATGGTTTACGTACGTATTCGATGTTTGGAGAACAGGCCCTGAATGATCGCTCACAGCCCCCCGTTAGCTGCAGCACGATTAAAATTCTGCAGAATTTGTTGGGCAGAGCAAGGTCGGCATCCTTGAACATTCTACAAAATGGGAGCATGTTGAGCCCAGTGTCTGCATCGTTAGATACAGACTTCCTGGACTAGGCAGATGGGTTCCGACAGCCAGTGTAAGTAAGTTCCGGAAAGAATGGCTGATGGGTGTAACCATTGCCACTGATGGTCACGATGGTCCCAATGGTAATCTGATGCTGTGTCTTTGGATGCAGCAATCAGATCGCAGATGCTGGTAGGAGGTGTCTATTTCCTACAGCATTAGAATATATATGTTGTACAATATTGCACATCTGTTCCCTGTGGCTATGCAATACCAACCACATTGGAATCAGGCCCAATGTTCCACAACTACTTGTAAATTATATACTGTACAGTAAGACATAGTTATGTATCTTCATCCAGGAGTTGGCAAGTATTGTTACTTTTTCTACGGACACAAGGAGAAATTACTGTACTGACCACCTCTTTTGTGGCAGTGTTGAACTCTTGAATCACAACCCCCTCAGGTCACTGTGTTGAGTAGTTTCCCTACTAGCAGAGAACAGGATTTGGATAAGGATGGGTCAACTACGCAGTAAAGCAATGTATATAATCCCTCACTTGGAAAGAGATCTGTATAATAGTCTTTCTTCACAGAAGTTTGGTCAGATGTCCGCTATATGACCTGTATGAGAGACATGTTTTTCAGGACAAATACGATTTCTTTTCTATCAAGTTAGATGAGGCCTCATATCAGCTAATTATTTTCTTAAACTTTTTAAGAATAAACAAAAAAGTAAATGGTCCAAGGACTAGGACCCTTGCTATTCCAGTTGTGCAAGTGCTGATGCCAAGGATGAAATGCAGTACTTCTAACATAGCGGAATAGTGCACTTGAGACTTTACAAGTCCAATGTATCAGATGTGTTGTATTTCAAGATTAGTTTCCAATAAACAGGATAATTAATTGTCTGCTAGATCCACCAGGATGTTGAGTTATTTCCGAATAGGCGGTCAATACATTCAACTACGGACAGTATCGGACTGGGGTATGAAGGGCCCACTGGGGTAATGCAGTGGTAGGGGCCCATGTTTAGGGGTGTGACCAGTCTCCAGAGGGGAGTGGCCTGTCATCACATTGGTTTGCCTAACTTTTAGAGAGTGCATGGGCTGAGGTCCATGATAAATCTATAAAGTAAATACAGTGCTACAATGCACTGTATAAAATACACCATAATCCAGTGCAGTATAATGTAACATACAGTATGTATAATGTAGAATTCACGTGCACAGTCTGAAACCTGGTTGGGGCCCCAGGCACTGGGGCCCACCGGGGGTTTCTCCTGTAGCCCTTTGGGCCAGTCCGACCCAGACTACTGAGTTGACAATACTTTATGGAATAGGGTTCAGTATTAAAAAATGTGTTTGGAAATGCATATGCCTCCAATGCTGACAAAGCATGGGAACACAGAAGGTTACTGGAATGTTTCTTTCTATGAGAACATGATGATTAGTTATTGATTGCAACACAAAGAATTATTCAGTCCTCACTAAGAAATAACTTATTAACAACATTGACTAAACAAATATTTTACAGAAGTTGTAGTACATACACTGTTTTCAATTATTGTTGTTTTATCACCATATTTGAACAGTAAATGGGTAGTTAAGAATGTTAAATATGAAATAAATAAATAAAAAATACAACTTATAAATGCCCTAATGGCCACTAGTCACAGCAAATAGCAAAAACCCACTTATCTAAAATAACGATACAGGTGGTATGAATAGTGTGAAAAAAAGAGTCAGTGGGAAAAGAGAACAGCCAGAACTCAATTATGCCATTAGCACCCACAAATCAACAAGTCTATATGCAGACCAACTGACAACCCAACACCAACAGCTTAATTTTCACACTTTTCAAATGACACTGCCACAGAAAAGCCCACCTGGACAGGTGGTGCCGCTGATCCCAGTAGGGTAGTAACAGACTAACCCGTGTATTGGTGAGGAGACCACCTCAAGATCTACTGCCAAAAAAAACTGGTGTCTGCTTCCATTCTGTCCTGCCACATAAAGCTCTCAGTAGGGACCCAAAGCAGCAAACGTACGAGACCTAAAAAACTACCATTACATCCGTCAACAAATTTTCAATAAACAAAAAACAAACCTTTGTCAAAGTCGAAAAATATCATGATTCACATGCCTTGTACTAACCCCATGCACATGCCCGCTGCACGTGCACCCAGTCTGCGGTGCGTGTGCATATCCGCAAATTGCGTAAGATCGCTCCGGCGATCACGCGCGTGTTATGCGCATTTACGGTAGAGTTTGTGAGCGTGTAGCGGGCGACTCGATCGTAACATATTTAACATATATAGTGTGTTTTATAGTGATTATTCCCCTTAACAATGTCAGCAAGTATGTTAAGTTTAAACGGTTCGTGGACAGAGAGATTCCTCTTTACATGCTAGGAAGGCTCAGATAAAGGTTGGAAGGTAGTGTTTAGTATCCAGCTGTAGGGTATTTTAAGGGTAACATTCCTATGATAGTTAGGAAAGATTTGCATATTCCTGCGCATAGTTATGCGCAGAAGTAGAAAATAGATAAATTGTATCTAAAATAAATTACAAATAAGTGCAGGGTAAGTGAATGGAATTGTTATTTCTTTCCCACAGACTGAATTCAATGGCCTTATTTACACTAAGCTTTGAGATTCTATGAAGAGGGCTTACACCTTTGTTTATGAATAGGGCCAGGTTTCTCTCCAGAATAATGAGTGCCGAGTTGTCATTGTCTCAACTGAAGGAGGGGACAGTGGGGTAAACAAAGCCCAGAGACAGAGTTTGTTTGGAAGATCCAAAACAATAGCTTTCCCCAATATAACCAGACAGACAGGAATTTGGAATACTAACAAGTCCTAGTCATCACCCACTTCTTGAACTAACCAATGGCCCCTGGTGCAGGACATGTCCCACCCCCCCAACCAATGGAAAAAGAGCACACAGTGTCTATTGTAGTATGTCTTGAGCTAGTGAATAAATATAGCTTGCAATAGGCTTTGACACACAAGACTCTGAAGGCTTTCTCCTTGATAGCTGAGGACTGAATTCAGGTTGCGCCGGCAAAGTATTCTCATGTATGTATATTTCTCTGCAGCCACTTTGTTACCTTTTGTGTATGCCATTCATTCTCTCTCTGTGTATTTGTGTTTGCGATCGTTCACTATTGTATATATTTCTTTTTATGTTATTCTGTTTAGTTATTAATGTTAGGTTTGTAGTGTATAAGCTGTAACTGTTTTCCCCTTTTTACGTACTAAAATCATCTAGAAGGTGTTGGAACCTTACCAAGTGTTGTGTGTTTCACCAGTTATTACTAAGGGTCTCTGAGCATCTAAATCGCTCAAACAGCTTGCTTAAATAACAAGGTTAACCAGTGTTATATCATTACAGTATCTCAGTACTAAGGTTTACAGTATAAGCATACTCTGTGTTTAAGGTTTAAAAGGTTATTGACTGTGTGTGTGCTCGCTGTGTGTACTCCGTACACCCAGCGCAGCGTGTGTACGTAACTTGCGTACCACGTGCGAAGTCTTTGTACGCAAATAGCGTACTAAGTGCGTAGCACGTGCACGTGGTTTTAGCGGCCATTACGGCTTCACGGTATTAGTAAATAGCTTATGTTAAAAGGTAGATATTTGACTCTATCACCTTCATCTGTGGGGTGAATCCTGTCAGGACAAAAGAGATGGACATCTTTACAAAGAATCAAAGAGTCAGAAACAACACTGCCACACAACTTTAGCAAAAAATATTAACACCACCCATATTGACACTCTTCTGCACTAAATCCAGTGCCACCCTACTGTGAAGGCAAACCACACTCATATGAATAATCTCTGAACAAATCAGATGACAAACAAGTCCATAAACCAATAAGACACTGCAAATCAGGGGAATTGGACATCACAAATCCTAAATACGATCCACTTAGTCATTGCCATGAAAGTAGCTATTCTAAACTATAGGGTAACCAAAAGAATCCAAGGCATTCAACAAAAAATCAAGCAAAGTTGATCTTTAGGCTTATCTTCTCACTTTCCTCTCCCCTTACACACTCTACTGGATGCTACCTAAGAGCTGCCCTACCACCAGTAATCTCTTTCTCCCTATCGATTTGGGATTATTGCAGTAGAGTTTTCTCGCTAGTCCGTAATCGCCTCTTTCTGACTCCTCTATGGAATAATCAGGAGTTTTTACCTGACTTAGACCCGAAGCCTTTTCGCTACTGGACTGCTTATAATTTTAAATCTCTTCATGATATTGCTCCTCTGCACGCTTTCCCTGAATTTTCCACTCTCCAAGACAGATTTGGCCTTCCTACAAGATGTTTCCACCAATATCTCCAAATTCGCCACCTCTACACTACAATCTTGAGCCACCGTCCGTACCCAATTTACACTTCACTAGAGCATTTTGCCTCCATCGATCTATTTCGAAAGGGCTCATCACCACTTTCTATAGCCTATTGACTGCCCATAATCAATCTCCCAAAGAAAAGTTGGCTTGGGAGAGAGAACTTGGGGAAACGCTCGAGCCAGAGAAATGGGCTAAAATTCGGCAATCCACTGCTACTGCCTCAATCTGCATCAGGATTCGAGAAAACACTTTTAAGCATCTAGTATTTGGTACCATCCCACCTTAGAGCTATATATCCTCTGTCATCAGATAGATGCTGGGGAGGATAAAAATGTACCAGCCCTGGCTGTAAGGTATCCTGCGTCAATTATTTAATAGCTCGTCTCTCTTGTCTGGTAAGGTTAGAAGGAAATTTGGAATTATCTGTTTGTTGCCCTACCAGCTCTTTAAAATCTTCCAAAGTGATCTTATAAAATGATTCCATACAACTACTTTTGGCTGAAATTGGAAATTCAGATTTGCTTCGGAATTTACTGACCTCTCTTTTAACATTATATATTTTCTCACTTTCGATGGGCATATCCGATTCCACATGATTCTCATCCCATAGCTCTTCAAGGGCAGAAAGCATAATGTGATCTGTACTGTCCAAGACTATGGGCAAAGAATCATCATTTTTGGATAATAAGGATTTTTTGGAAACAAACCTATTAAGATCAACATAAAGTTCAAAAATGTTAGGACCACTAGTGGGTGAAAATTTGAGACCTTTCTCTAACAGAGAGAGTTCTGATTTAGATAGAACTCTATCTGATAGATCGAAAACACTTGGTTTAGACCCAGAGGTTGTATTCAGAGTCTCCTTGGGTTTTTGTTTCCCATGTCTTCCTCCTCTGCATCCTCTATGCTTATGTCTCTTCTTCTCTTGGGGGTGGTCTTTGGATTGATATCCATTGTCAATCTTACATTTGTTTTGGGACGTGCTCCTAAAAAACCTTCCTTATCTTCAGAATTATCCATATTCCTCATGGTGTATTGTTCACCATAGGAATCTTGTTCTTGTCTGTTTTTACCATATCTATTTCTATCGGACAGGTTAGGTGAGTACATATCGCTATCTTTTAGACCAACTTATGGATCATATCTATTGTAATGAGAAAAATCCCTTTGTTTCGGGGTAGGTTGCCCCCATCTTTGCGACTTAAATGTACCCTGGTCATAACTTGTTTTATTTTTAGTGTAAGTTGTGCTTTCTGTAGATTTATTTTTCTGCTTATATGTACGGACTGAGTTATTCTCATAATCATATAGATGACGCTTAAATTTCCTCTGTTTGGTCTCCATAAGATTTTCTTCAAATTTAATGACCTTCTCACTTACAACTCTATTTTTTCTCCCAAATGTTTCATAATTTTTATATATTTCCATGGTTTTCTTTAATTCCTCAATCTCTTTTTCAATTAAAGAGACCTTATTATTTCTGTACAGGATAATCAGTTGCATCAATTCTAGGGAACATTTGTCTAATAATTGGTCGCATTCTTTTTGATAATTTGCATCATCCTGAAAAATAGAGGGTTCATAAAGCCTAAGGCACTTGAGACCCCATGTATGGATTCCATTTGTCATCTCGGTCACGTGTGCGGCACCACGTGACCGGATTGCCGTGTCACATGGGTTTTACTGCAGGTGGACCAATGGGATTGCATTTGATTTGGATCACGTGACCCATCAAGATCACGTGAGAGACCACAGTAAACTACATTTTATTGTTTATATGGCTATTCTAATGCTCGTTTTCAGACAACACCATGTGGTTTTGAATAAACAGAATTTTATTATACTAATGTAGGGATTTTTTATATGATTTTGAGACGGTTTGCTTTAGTGTTGTTTTACAACAGGTGTTAATTGTTAAACTATTAAAAGGGGTATAAATAGAGACCCCAGCACACACTGAGGTTATGCTCCTGAGGAAGCTGGATTCCATTATTGCCAGTGAAACGCGTTGAGCCAACCATCTGATACCTGCCTGGACAACACTTTAAAGTGTACACTTCTACTGCACTTCGTCACCCCTTGGCCTAAAATGGACTTTCATCCAATTGGATATTCACCATCTACCATCATTTCGGTCCACCCCTGCAGCTGTAAATGGACTCTTCCTAAAAGCTGATGCCATCAAGGGATTTTCCACAGTGGACCTGGTAAATATTATAGTCCTGCAGCGATTGCCAAAAATTGTCCTAGCCGATGAGTAGTTGACATTCAATGTGCACATAAAAGTGGATCTGCATTGTGATTTTTAACCGGGAGGTATTTATACATGAGACTGTCCCTATTTAGCAAGAATCATATATTTTAGTCTTGTTGTTTTAATGTAATAAATTGTCATTTTATTTAAAGCAAACCGTCTTTCATATGTTATCCTTACAGCCAGTGCCGGTACATTTTTATTATCTTTCTTTAGTTTATTTGAGGGTTTGACCACCCTCATACCAGCTGCTGCTGGCTGCGCACTTACCATATATATATATATATATATATATATATATATATATATATATATATATACAGGTTGAGTCTCCCTTATCCAAAATGCTTGGGACCAGAGGTATTTTGGATATCGGATTTTTCCGTATTTTGGAATAATTGCATACCATAATGAGGTATCATGGCAATGGGACCTAAATCTAAGCACAGAATGCATTTATGTTACATATACACCTTATACACACAGCCTGAAAGTTATTTTAGCCAATATTTTTTATAACTTTGTGCATTAAACAAAGTGTGTGTACATTCACACAATTCATTTATGTTTCATATACACCTTATACACACAGCCTGAAGGTCATTTAATACAAAATTTTTAATAACTTTGTGTATTAAACAAAGTTTGTGTACATTGAGCCATCAAAAAACAAAGGTTTCACTATCTCACTCTCACTCAAAAAAATCCGTATTTCGGAATATTCTGTATTTCGGAATATTTGGATATGGGATACTCAACCTGTATATATATAGGAAGTGGAGAGGAGGGCACCCTGGCACGTAAATGGTGAAGCTGCCCTAAGATAAAACATTTCTGGGTCACGGTACATCGGCTAATTTCTTCTCTTACTGGCATCTCACGCCCAACTTGCCTTTCTTTCTCCATTCTCCCACGCCCTATCCCTAACTGTGACAAAAATACCTCAGCTCTTATTAGACACATTTTAAAAGCTGCTAATTGTGCTATTGCGGCTAACTGGAAGAAGCTTGACTCCCCCTCTTCCTCTGTCTTACACGCCTCAATTCGGCACACCTATAACCTGGAGCATGTCACTAGCTACTGTACCTACACGAAAGTACGCAAAAATTTCTAAATATCTAGTCTCCTTGGATATTCTATCATGGGAATAGCACTCGTACTCTCCTTTTTTCTTTCCTTTACATTTGTTAGATGCTTGGTTGCATAGGGAGAGGAATCAGTAGCAGGAAAAAATAAGTAATAATGCCACTGTGTAGGTCATTGGCACGTCCTCATCTGGAATACAGTGTCCAGTTGTGGAGACCATATCTCCAGAAGGATATAAATACATTAGAGAGTGTACAAAGAAGGGCAACTAAAATGGTGCATGGCCTACATCACAAAACTTACCCGGATCTTAACATGTATAGTTTGGAGGAGAGAAGGGAGAGAGATTGATATTTTCTTTTTGAATTTTGGGGACTTAATTTGGTGGTTAAGGAAAACTTAATGCCCCACAGACCTCCACCTAAAAGGTGATGAGAAGAGGAGCCTCAAGTTAGGACACAAAATGAAAAAGCAGAAAGCCAATACAATCTAATGTAACTGTGGTGGATGCAGGTCTCAGTCGTTGCCAGGTGACCGGGATGCTGTATCTCTTCCTGCCGCCCGTGCTGCTGATACCTACCTAGCAACTAGCAACACTGATGTGGCGGCTGCACTGCCCATTGGGAGCTTCTGAGTGCTTGGCAGCCGGGATGCTGGATACATGAATAACTGCTCTGCTTATTGGTCAGGCTACCCTTTATAATCCTTGCTGGCCGCTCCCTTTGTGCTGGTTATAGTTTATACCCCCAGTGTAAACTGCTGGCCCCTGAGATCTGTCCAGATTTATTATCTGTGAATACTTTGCCAAACTCCTTGCTTGTCAGTGTCCTGACTCCTGCCCTGCTGCTTAGTGTGGCGCCCCTGATCTGCCTTCCTCAGTGCTTCAGCTTGCAGCCTGCATATCATCTGTTCAGTGTAACACCTGCTCTGGTGGAGATTCTAATCCAGTTCTTGCCTCAGTCATTTATCAGTGCTCAAATCCGGGGTCTTCAGTTTATTGGATGAGCTCCTACTGCTTGAGATGTTAAGTCCAGGGGCCCCCTAAGTGCTGGTGTGCGCTTCAAGCACAAAGGGAACAGCGAGGGATTGCTATTGGCAGAAGACCATCTTGAGGGCTCTAGGGGTCTTACCTCAATAGTTCTGGAGCTCCTCTCAACCTCAAGCAAGTCCAAGAACCCCCACATTCCATCAAGTCCTAGAACCACAATTCCTAGCAAGTCCAAGAGTCTCAACAATAAGCAGGTCCAAGATTCCTAACAGTAACATTTATAAACATTATAGAACACCAAGACCAAGAACTTTAGATTTTATAAAACACACCCAAACTGCTTAATAGATTAACCATGTGTCACCCACTCATGATTTGTCCTCCAAAAAGATAAAAATCAACAATACCAGACAAATGTTTTTACCGTCAGAAGCTCAGAAAGAAATCCAACAACCTTTACCCAAATTGTCAGTCTGGAAATGCCGACTCCTGCATATAAGAGAAAATTTGCTCACTAAGGTCCTGATTCAGAGGTTGTTGCAGCCACTAGTAAGTCTGTATGGTAATGCCGCAGCTAATATGCATCCCGTTGAGATGACCACCAGCCACCGCACAAATACACCATTGTACACGCAAAGCCAAACTATCGATTGGACATCGGCCACACCAATGGACATTAGAGAAACCCTATGGTTGCTCAGAATGTCTGAAGGTACATAGTCACTGGTGCCTGTGGTACTGTGTCTTTTTACGCAGTCCCTGACATCAATATGCCTGTTTCTGATAGCCACCCATCCAGTCACTACACAGGAATGCCCATTGAAATTGCATGAAATTCTGATCTGCATCCCCAAGTAGTAACCATCAAGACACATGTACATCTTTGACACATGCGCAGAAGTAAAATATTGGGCACTTGTGTCCGATATTATACTTGTGTATATCTCTAAATTACCCAACTAGCTCACCCAAAAAACACAGTGAGGCCTTGCATAAAGCTAACTGAGAAAGCAAAACCTCATAAGCAGAATTACTGTTTCTCAATTTCAGTCCTCAGGGACCCCTACCAGTGCATATTATGCATACAGTAACTCCTCAGTATCACAAGATAATTAATTTGCACTACAGTACTTAAGGATCTATTAAAATGCGTCAGCGAGTAATGAATACTTCTGTTGGGAAGCGGTTAAGATACCACCGCACAGAATCCCAGCGATCACAATGCAGATGCCGGAATCCAGCACAGCGGTACAATGCTGGTGCCTGAATACCGGCGAGACAGGCTAGTCTCCATCTATGGGTGTCCATGACACCCATTGAGGGAGAATATAACCTGTGGTGCTCGCCCCGGCATACTGGTGGCTGGGATGCAGCTGTCGGTATACTGGCGGCCACCAGTATTTCATACTGAACCCCTTCTGTGCCCGTACTAGGATACTTCTGTGCACATCATGCGAGGAGGTGGGGGTTCTGGCAGGAAAAAGTGTACAGCTGCCAAACGCTCTGGGCAGCTCTACATGCTGCAGGGTGCCATGCTGAGTAGGACTGCAGGGGTTCTGCGATCTCGGCGATGGCATCACTTGCACACCCCTGCCTATGACCCTGCCCTGAAGACTGGAGTTTGGAAACACTGATGTATTACATGGGCTACATTGCTTTGTGATTTCCATAGTTTACTGCACATTTACAGTACATGTATCTATATGTAGATTGCCCTAATACTCCCAAGCAACAATGGGGCATCCTATTGAACAGAATAATTGTGACAATTTCAAGTGACCACCCCTGAGACCAACAATGAATGTTAAAAAAAAATAATTATATATATATATATATATATATATATATTATTATTATTATTATTATTATTATTATTATTATTATTATTTGTGAGAATGTCCTTATGTGCTAAACTCACACAACTATACATATGGAGGTTTAAACCTCTCCAGGCATATAAAAATTCCTTCTTGTAATTCAGAGTACTGCACAAGGATTTTGTTGAAACTTCTGTCAAAGTCGAAAAATATCATGCTTCACATTGCCATATATTAGCCCCATGCACATGCCCGCTGCTCGTGCATATAGTCTGCTGTACGTGCACATGTCCGCAAATTGCGTACGCTCGCTCCGGCGAGTACGCGCGGTATATGCGTATTTACGGTAGAGTTTATGAGCTTGTAGCGGGCGACTAGTTTATAGTATATTTAACCCACATAGCGTGTTTTGTAGGTAATAATCCCTTTAATAATGTCTGCAAGTATGTTTAGTGTAAATGGTTCAGGGACCTGGGAATTCCTCTTTTCATGATACAAAGGGTCTGACACAGGTTGAACAGTGGTGTCTGGTACCTAACTGAAGAGTATTTTATTAGAAACAATCCGGTGCTGGTTAGGTAGAGATTAGTCGCTCCTGCGTATAGTTATGTTTAAAAGAAGTTTATGGACATTTACTGTATTTGCAGTTCATTACACATGCAGGGGGAATCCAGAGGATGCCTCCCACCTGAGCAGTTGGAGAGAGACACATCCCCGCCGTACGAACCCACCTATGACCTTTTGTTATAGTGCAAAGAGACATTCCTGTGTCCAATGAACAATGAGATTGTAGGGACCATTGTATTGTGAATGTAGGCTGTAAATATAAGGATCACCATTGCTGGGGCAGCCCAGACTCTCTACAAAGGTTTTCATCATTGATTAACTTAGAGCTGGATTCCAGATAGCGCAGGCGATTCATTCCCACGTGTGTAAGTTTTTCTCTGTGGCCATTTCGTTACTCTGTATGTATGCAATTGTTCCTTTGTAGCTAACCTATAAGTGTTTGCCATTTATCCTCTTTCTGTTTATTTGTATTTGCAATCGTTTGCTAATGTTTGTATTTCTGCTTAGTTATTGTGTTTAGGTATTCATGTTAGGACTGTAGTGTATGAGCTGTAACTGTTTCTTTTCCCTTTCACTTACTTAAATTCGTCTAGTAAAGGTGTTGGAACCTTAGCAATGAGTGTGTGTTTTACTAGTCATTATATAGGGTTTCTGAGCATCTCAGTTGCTCAAACAGCTTGCTTAAATATCAAGGTTAACCAGTGTTATATCATTACAGTATCTCAATACTAAGATTTACAGTATAAGCATACTCTGTGTTTAAGGTTTACAAGGTTATTATCTGTGTGTACGCTCGCTGTGTGTATTCCGTACACCCAGCGCAGCGTGTGTACGTAATTGCGTACCACGTGCGAGGTCTTTGTACGCAAATAGCGTACGGAGTGCGTAGCACGTGCACGTGGTTTAGCGGCCATTACGGCTTCATGGTATTAGTAAATAGCTTGCGTTAAAAGATAAATAATTAGCTTTATCAATTGGGGGCAAGTCCGGTCCACCTCATATCCGCAGTCAGGCGAAAACGCACAGATTTTATCGATCAGCAAAGGGCGGAAAGGTGGTATCTTGTAGTGCTGATCAGATGAGTGTCTGCGTCTGATTCTCTTGGGTTGTAGGGATGCTGGTGGAATCCGAGGAAGGTAAGAACGTTACGCTATTGTCTTTTTAAACGGTTTTTAATTTCTGTTAAGTAGGTTTGAAAGTATTTTAATCGCTCTGCATAGCTTGATAGTTTTATTTTTAACCCAGGCCTAAAATAACTTCAGGGGCTTGGATGGTGATTTTTTTGTGACAATAGAAGCCGCATGGTCTGTCCTCCATTTTGTATAACCCTCATGGATGTGGAAGGGGGAGGAGCAGCGGCCATTTTGGGAAGGTCAAAAAATTTTGTTTTTTTCTGAATGGCTGATTTTCAGTTGACTCAGGAATAATCAGCCGTCTCTTGTCAAAAAGAAATCACCATTTGAGTTACCAATGCATTTATTTAACCCATGCATAATCAATTATAAATAGTTCAGATGGAGTTTAGTGTAAGTTAATAGTAAAATTAATATTTGATGTAAGAACGACACACAGAAATAAAACAAAGTTGTTGTTTTTTTTTGTTTGTTTTTTTCTTCCTTCAAGAGTCTGTTTAACTCTGCTACTTGTGAGATGGGCCATTGAAATGCAAATTAACCTGTGTAACTGGTTTTTTTTTCTCCCAGCAGTGAAGGAAATCGCCTTCACAGATAGTTAAAAGCACATTCATATGCAAATTAGAAGCACTGAATAAGGTCTCATAGATGTAATATTATATGTGTGTGACATCAATGTATGTTATTAGATTAATTTAGAATTGCATTTTCATCTGTGTATTTTCACATCTCACTTTCCTGTTTGCCATTTATCATTGATAACGTGCTGAGAAAGATTTGTTGCTATTGGTAGTTAAAAGTAAAATTAATACGTAAGGGAGTAATTTGTAAAACACGCACACGGCTTTGCCTAAGATACAAGGGAGATCTGTGTGGTGCTCGGTAAATGATTACAGTAAAATATCATTTACATTGATAGAAACGTGTTACTTGTGTTACTGTGGACGTGTCTGGCCTGTGTACACGTGTCCCTAACAAAGGGCGGGACAAGCGTACGCGACGCAAAGGTCGATACACGTAGCGTATATTACGCAACGGAGCGTATGGGTATGCCCACTTAATACAAATCACACGATAGTATTGTTTTAGTAGGCGATACGTAGGCAACGCGATAATAGCGCAAGTTAATCTCAGTGTCCAAAATTTTAATCCTTCTTTAGTTGCAACTCCTCTGGGACTAGCCTGTGTTACTGCATGAAAGGAATTTTCTGTACAGAAAAGAAAGTAAAGAGCATATGAGGTGAAAGAGTGTGTGCATATATATAAGTTTCTCATTTTGGTTGGAACCTAGGAAATCGAGTTCTCGTAGAGGTACATCCGTGCGAGTGATAGCACGTGGTGGCTTGGGAGGCATCCCTTGTTAGTCTTGTAATAAGAGCATTAGAGTATAGCAGATTAGGAGGTCTACTGTAGACATAGACCAGGAGGTCACAGACCAGGAGGTCCAGGTACAGCAGACTAGGAAGTCCGCTAGAGATAGAGTCAAGAGGCACAACTCCGGGAGGGTTGGTGCAATACCCATATAGGCCATCAAGCTCAAGCTGAAAGGAATTCGCAGCCGCAATTATCGATTCCGCTGGTCGTAAGGCGTATAAATAATAGTTATTTATACACAGTGCGACTGTACCGCATGTAATTGTGTGCATTAGTTTGTAACTTGACCCAGTACCATTTGCGTACGCTAGTGGGGTCATAAACGCTATTTGTACATTCTAACGTGATTTGTGTAATTTTTTTTATTTTAAGGGAGGTTTGCTGATCACTCAGGAATTCTCCAGCAACTGATATTTACTGGGAAGGGTAAGTGCTCTGCGGATCACACCCACACGTTCCAGTAAATAGAGGTTCAGGTTGCAGGGGCCCTAGGTTGAGTACGCCAGCGCTAAGGCAGCGTGTGGGCATATTGGTCGACGTGGGCGAGTGTGTGAAGGTACTCGGTAAACTTTCACCGTCGGCCTACCCCGGACAACTTGGTTTTTTTAAGGGTTCGCTGAAAACCCTGATTTGAAGGTCAGAGGTAGTGAAAGCAACACCTGCAAAGATGGGGGCCAGTTGTTCAGGTAGGGGGCGATCAACCCTGGTTCAGGTTGATTTAGTAAACCGGCCCATAAGGTCGGCAAGGTATATAACGTGTGATACAGACCAGGAGGTCCGAAATGGATCACACACAGAGGTTTTCAATGAATGGGAAAGAGTGACTGTCCATAACGGGGAAAAGTCCCTAAGAGTAGGCAGTTTTAGTCCCGAGGTGTTACAAAATTTAAAGAAAAGGATATGTCTAATAACATCTGCAAAACAGAGGATTAGGCATTATGATTGTTTACAGTTATGGCAACGGGAAGGTGAGATACAAGGAGGATTAGCTTACACAGCTGACTCTCACTTTGGTAAGACAGTTATGGCAACAGGAGAACAAATGGCTGCAGAGAATGACACACTGGTATATGATAATTGTGCACTTAGCAACTGTATTATTAATGATAAGAATAATTGTAACAAATGTAATAATGATAGAAGGAAAACTGATAAATGTACAAATTCTAACCCGTGCAAGTTGCACTCCATGTTAAACTTCCCTCAGGATTACAAGCAAGAAAGTGAGCCCAGCACGATGTCGGCACCTTTTCCAGCAGCCATCATACAAGACATCTAGGTGGACGCGACCCAATCGGTAAAGGCAGTAGTCAAACCCCCTAACGGAGGGTCAGGTGAGGTCGTGTCCACAGGTAAGTACGGTGTTATATATCATGCACAGCATAGAGAGATAGCGGTTAAGGTATTAATGGATGGTTTAAAGGTAGTATTGAGAACAAGGGTACGGACCACCAACCCAAACTGGAGAAATATCTCGGTGGCTGCATTAAGAAAGTCCGCTGTTGGGCATGATCAAAACATCAGCAAGCACAGGGAGGCACAGGGAGGTAAGAAGCCTCAGATCCCTGTGGGTAAGTCAAAGGTGATAAGATGTTATAATTGCCAGAGGGAAGGTCATTGTGCACGAAATTGTAGGTTTTGAAGATACACACAAGGTAGATAAACCCCCTAGACAAAAACACGAGCAAAGTCATGACACACGAAATTGTAATCAGGAATCACCTAGGTAGAAGTTTGGGCCGCACCTGTAATGTGCAGTCAGTAAAGTTGATCATTAGTCGTGACAGTAAGCCTGAGGTTACAGTTAATGAAATTGGGAGGTCATTTCCTTGTAGACACAGGAACGGTCGGGTAAGCTTTGTAAATTTATCTGTAAATGTTTCTTTTTCCCATCTCTGACGTTCACCACGACAGCTCCAACGTCACATGACTACTTGGTCTTTTCAGAGGTCTACCCAACCCCAGTATGTCCTACCAGCATTGTTGTGTCCTGGCCAGGCACAAAAGGGTGAAGTGTGGAAATACTGGTGGGGGAGACTGTGCAAAGATACCAATGGACGTGTTGATGTGACAGCCTGATGGTGAACGGAAGATCTGACAATGTTTTTTTTTGTTGTGTCTTATGTAACATATATATATATTGTTCTCTCTCTCTTTAGTTTTTTTTTCTCATGTTCTCATGCTTTACAGATGGTATGTCACACATCAGTTAGACAAATGGTAATGCAAGATTTTTTGCTCCTTACAGAAAGATCGCTGAGTCGGAAAGAATAATGCATCACCGGAATGTTCGTTTGGAAGACTGAGAGACAGCACCTTTTAGATGACGACAGAGCAAGAAGAACAACAAGACTAGAAGACATCGTAACATTTTTCTTTCCCCTCAATTATTTTCTGTACCCCCATTAGAAATTTCTCTTTTTCCTCCTATAAGATGGACTTACCCCAAGAGACTGTGATCGGGATTTTCCTGTTGACCCTGTTGTTGACCAGAGCAGTCTGTTTCGGTGAGAGTACCATGGAGGTCGAGAAAGGATCTGGAATGGGTTCTGATGACAAAGACGGGCTCGTAGATTTCCAAGAGCAACACAATCACCGAGTAAAGGCGAGTATCAGAAAACGATCTGGTAGCATTGACAATAGAAGGAATTGTGAAGGATTGATAGCTGAAGAGAACTGCATCTGTAGACATTGTGACAATATAGTTGAGGATGGGTGCATCAAGAAATGTCAGTCCAGTTTTAATTTTTTAAGTTTTAAAAGTGTTAAACCAGACAGACTGTTGGGTATGCTCTCAAGTACCTCAAGGTCATAGCAAATCAGGACTAGTACCATTCCCTTTAACTGTAGGAGAGGTACTTGAGTTAAGTGGTGGGAAGCCGATGGACAAGAGGTTTAATATCTCTAGTCCTCCTAGTTTGAAGCTCCACCAATATCATGCGGATAGGTCCTTAGTATGTTTTAACATTTCCAATCCCCGAAAGCCGGGAAATTGGGAAGTGTCATGAAGTAATCAAACCATGACATTTTCACATAGAGCCGATAGAATGCCCATAGATTCAGAGCTTATACGCCAGATAGCCGACAGTGGAAAATATTTCCGGTATAGATACACTCTAGGAAGTAGGACCATGCGAGTTGGAGAAGTATCACCAGGATACTGTGCACATATCGTACAACTGGATACGTGTACTAGACAGATGGGAGAATTAGGGTTAGGAGATTTCACATGGAAAGTTTGTAACATGGTTATGTCATACTCCGTCCCATATGTTCTCCCCGATGATGCATATTTCATATGCGGGAGGTAGGCGTATAAGTGGCTTGCCCCAAACTCAGAGGGATTGTGTTACATTGGAAAAGTACTGCCTGAAGTAATGACTGTATCCCATATAAAAATGAAAGACATTCACCGCGGTGCCCAAGCTCCTTATACTCACACTCATTACGAGCACGTCGTTAAAAGGCACCTGATATAGAGGACAGAGCATCCGGCCTCTGATCTGATCCATGAATCCACCGGGATTCAATTCCTACTCGCTTTAGATATCACTCGTACCGCCAGAGGAGTGATAAATTATAGATATATATCTGCGCTAGCAAACTTGTTAGACAATATCACCGAAATGTATGACGACACGTTCAGGTATACTGGGAGAGAGTTACAAGCCTATAAAACAGAGCTGGTTCAGCATAGGATGATTCTCAATTACCTCACAGCAGTGACAGGCGGGTATTGTGTTACCCTAGCAACTCAGTATGGTGTAAAGTGCTGCACGTATATTACAAACAGCACTGAGGACCCAGCCGAGGTCATAGACCAAAAGATGGATGACATTTTGCAATTGAAGTGGGAGTTCCGAAGGAGGCATAATCTCACTCTCGCTGCTGTGGGTAATGAGCTGACCGGTTGGGTGTCATGGTTGAACCCACGAAATTGGTTCTCTGGTTTAGGAGAATGGGCCCAAGGCATTATAATGGATGTAGGGAAATTTCTCTTGTGTATTCTGGGAGTCGTCATATTGGTTGGTCTGATATTTAGATGCGTTCGGACTTTAACGAAGTGTAAACGTAGTACCAGAGTGATGAGTCTGAGGAGCGAGGACACTATAATAACAACTAATTTAATTTATGACCCAACGATAGAGACAATGTTGTGATGAAAATGTGATTCCACGGTCCGTTTCTTTCACCCGTTTCTCCTTTGTTTTCCTCCAAGGTACAAAGACATCCGCTTGGAAGAAGAATTTGACAACCTCTTTTATACAGACCACTGATGAACTGTGTCACAGACACTCAATACTTTTAGTGACTTTAACTTTCTACTGGAAACCCAATACTTTAGAGACTGTAATTTTATGGACACTGGAAAAGCTTTTGTTCACCACTTACAGCAAAAGCACCGTGAGACATCAGACAACATGTACATCAGACAAGACCTCAATCGGCGACTGTACATTAAAACTCACATAGTTTATGACTGCATTTATAACGATTGTTTCTTATCTTCATCCCTACAACCTCCAGGTAGTATCCCACATAGTCGACAGGTGACTCTCACATATTAGCATCCACATATTCTCCCCCTTCATGTATCATCAACTAATGTGCACCCCATTTGTTGCAACCAAAAGCCGAAAAGAGCTCGGTAGAGTTTGACAGCCCATCCACAGACCCTTAATACGGGATAAGAAGGATTCAAATGTATACTTCGCAATACATCGAAGCTTGATTTAGAACACGTACGGCACGATGATACATGACCCCTCAGACATGGATTCATACACACATGCTTTACTATCTCACTAGGTCATATCTTTCCCACCTTCTCCTCTCCTCCCTTTACCCAATCATAAAAAGGTATTTACATGATGACATATATTTTTCTGTTTGAATTGTTTAGGAAGTGGCAGTTATTGATGACTGCAAAAGGGTGGACTGTCAAAGTCGAAAAATATCATGCTTCACATTGCCATATATTAGCCCCATGCACATGCCCGCTGCTCGTGCATATAGTCTGCTGTACGTGCATATGTCCGCAAATTGCGTACGCTCGCTCCGGCGAGTACGCGCAGTATATGCGTATTTATGGTAGAGTTTATGAGCTTGTAGCGGGCGACTAGTTTATAGTATATTTAACCCACATAGCGTGTTTTGTAGGTAATAATCCCTTTAATAATGTCTGCAAGTATGTTTAGTGTAAATGGTTCAGGGACCTGGGAATTCCTCTTTTCATGATACAAAGGGTCTGACACAGGTTGAACAGTGGTGTCTGGTACCTAACTGAAGAGTATTTTATTAGAAACAATCCGGTGCTGGTTAGGTAGAGATTAGTCGCTCCTGCGTATAGTTATGTTTAAAAGAAGTTTATGGACATTTACTGTATTTGCAGTTCATTACACATGCAGGGGGAATCCAGAGGATGCCTCCCACCTGAGCAGTTGGAGAGAGACACATCCCCGCCGTACGAACCCACCTATGACCTTTTGTTATAGTGCAAAGAGACATTCCTGTGTCCAATGAACAATGAGATTGTAGGGACCATTGTATTGTGAATGTAGGCTGTAAATATAAGGATCACCATTGCTGGGGCAGCCCAGACTCTCTACAAAGGTTTTCATCATTGATTAACTTAGAGCTGGATTCCAGATAGCGCAGGCGATTCATTCCCACGTGTGTAAGTTTTTCTCTGTGGCCATTTCGTTACTCTGTATGTATGCAATTGTTCCTTTGTAGCTAACCTATAAGTGTTTGCCATTTATCCTCTTTCTGTTTATTTGTATTTGCAATCGTTTGCTAATGTTTGTATTTCTGCTTAGTTATTGTGTTTAGGTATTCATGTTAGGACTGTAGTGTATGAGCTGTAACTGTTTCTTTTCCCTTTCACTTACTTAAATTCGTCTAGTAAAGGTGTTGGAACATTAGCAATGAGTGTGTGTTTTACTAGTCATTATATAGGGTTTCTGAGCATCTCAGTTGCTCAAACAGCTTGCTTAAATATCAAGGTTAACCAGTGTTATATCATTACAGTATCTCAATACTAAGATTTACAGTATAAGCATACTCTGTGTTTAAGGTTTACAAGGTTATTATCTGTGTGTACGCTCGCTGTGTGTATTCCGTACACCCAGCGCAGCGTGTGTACGTAATTGCGTACCACGTGCGAGGTCTTTGTACGCAAATAGCGTACGGAGTGCGTAGCACGTGCACGTGGTTTAGCGGCCATTACGGCTTCATGGTATTAGTAAATAGCTTGCGTTAAAAGATAAATAATTAGCTTTATCACTTCTACCCACAAGTACCCATAGGCCTCATTCCTGGACCTTATTATGGTATTATTACCACCACGAAACCGGGGAATTACAGCAGATATTTCTTATATCAGCTGTGCGCCCCCTCCCCCCAGATACATTTGGGGACTATTTCTTATTTGCAAATAATAAATAAGTTAATGCTATTTTTTCCTTTCCTTTTTATTTGCCCATGAAGGTAACATTGCAAAGGTCTCCATGATGACTTAGCAGAAAACAGACTGATACATTTCTTTAAAATGATTTATTATGGAAGTATAATCAAAAAATTAATTGAAATGTCATGTTGAAGACATGGGGTCTGATTTTGAGTCAGATACTGTAGTGTGTGTGTGTGTGTGTGTGTGTGTGTGTGTGTGTGTGTGTGTGTGTGTGTGTGTGTGTGTGTGTGTGTGTGTGTGTGTATGTTTTGCCGGCAATGCAGCCGAATGTGCAAGGACTCAAACACCCACTTTGAGTGTCTGTAGGTGCTGCAATATCACTTAGGGTGTGTACACACGGTGAGATATCTTCTTTCGATTTTGACTATATAGTCAAAATCGCAAGAAAAGTAAGTGCAGATCGCAAGGTGAAAGTCACCTTGGGATCCCGATTCGATCCCGATGCACGGTCCCGCCAGGTCGGCATCGCAAGAAAAGATAGACTGTGCAGGCAAGTCAATCCTTGCTAGATCGGTGTACTATCTAGTTCATCTCACATGTCAATGACATCTCACATAAGCCAAAATCTCACATAAGCCAAAATCGTAAGCACACACAGTCCATATCTCAAGAAAAGTTAGTCAAAATCTGTACTATCTGGGCTCTGGGGAAATCAAGGGAAATCGCAAGTAAAAATCAGGCATAGCAAGGATCTCACCGTATGTACACACCCTTAGTGGGCCTGATTGATTTTGGGGAAAAAGCAAGTAATTTGTATCTGTTACAAACCATGCTGCTATACAAGGGGCGTTTATTTTTTTCTGTGCAGGGTAAATACTGTCTGCTTTTGCATGTAGCCCACAAATGTCAGCATTATTTTTACACTGCAATTTAGATTTCAGTTTGGACACTCCACTTAAATCTAAATCTCTCTGCATGTTACATCTGCCCCACCTGCAGTGCAACCTGGTTTGGCCATGTGCAGAATTACTTTCTTTTTTGCTTTATTTCCGAATCAGAATCAGGCCCAATGGGGTAAATTTACTAAAATGGGAGTTCTATTTAAGATAGGATGTTGGGGGTCATTCCGAGTTGTTCGCTCTGTATTTTTCTTCGCATCGCAGCGATTTTCCGCTAACTGTGCATGCGCAATGTTTGCACTGCGACTGCGCCAAGTAAATTTGCTATGCAGTTAGGTATTTTACTCACGGCATTACGAGGTTTTTTCTTCGTTCTGGTGATCGTAGTGTGATTGACAGGAAGTGGGTGTTTCTGGGCGGAAACAGGCCGTTTTATGGGAGTGTGTGTAAAAACGCTACCGTTTCTGGGAAAAACGCGGGAGTGGTTGGAGAAACGGAGGAGTGTCTGGGCGAACGCTGGGTGTGTTTGTGACGTCAAACCAGGAACGACAAGCACTGAATTGATCGCAGATGCCGAGTAAGTTTGAAGCTACTCAGAAACTGCTAAGAAGTGTCTAATCGCAATTTTGCTAATCTTTCGTTCGCAATTTTGATAAGCTAAGATTCACTCCCAGTAGGCGGTGGCTTAGCGTGTGCAAAGCTGCTAAAAGCAGCTTGCGAGCGAACAACTCGGAATGACCACCGTTGCCCATAGCAACGAATCAGATTCTACTTCTCATTTATCTAGCACCTTCTAGAACATAATACCTGGAATCTGATTGGTTGCTATGGTCTAGATACCATCTTAAATAGAACTCCCATCTTAGTAAATATACCCCGGTGCATCTTTAGACACAGCCATCGTCGCAACATTGAAACTTGTATCAGCCCCATGCTAGGTGCTGAATCTCCGTCAGAGTGTAACCTCCAATGAGAGCGAGTTTACAACCAGTTCTATGACACCTCTATAAAATGCCCATAAGTTAGACCATCTTCGTAAAAGTACAGTGGGAATACTAATAAAATGTGCAATTTATAAGGGATAATAATGAGATGGCTAGTTAAAGGGAAGGATGACAATTACTAAATTGAGTTGCTATTGATTTAATATTGGGTCTAGAGGGGTGAAGAAGGTCTAAAGCAGAAGTTCCCAAAACTTTGTGTCTAGGCACCCTGTGGTGCCAAGTGGCTCTTGAAGGGGTGCCTCGGGTTGGTGGTCCAGGACCTGACCAAATTATTTATTGTCAAAATGATAGGCAAAACCAGTGCTATTGGCTGCCAATCATAAAACATTTGGACAATCAGAAGCACAACTGTCCACCATCATATAACTGAACCTAAGGATGACATGTAAATATAATTTACATAATCTAATATTTTTTGTTCTAAATTTAGCAATAAAAAACTTTTATCCTAGGTGTGCTGTGAAAAAAATGCTGAAACTTTAGGATGCCATAATTCAAAAACTTTTGGGAACCACTGGCCTAAAGTGTTCATCATTCCAGGAGAAAGGCTCTGCCCCCTCCACAGACCCCGTCCCTTGACAACCTCCCTTCCCCATATGGTGCTGCTTCCAGAAATTTTTTGGGATGGGTTTTCATCCCAATCTGCCCCTGTCTATAACCACAAGATTACTTCTACATTTTAAAACCAATAATGTTTTCAAACCATGATTATGGAATATACGTGCCTGATACTCAAGTCAGATTTGTTTTCTACATATAATAAGTTATCTCTATATTTTACTTAACAGTTACATAAAAAAAAAAAAAAAGAAAACTTAACTACTGCTTAAACATAGATTACAACTTCTCATTAAAATCTTTCTGAGCTCAAATTATAAAGTGAGTCACTGGAGAATATTAGAATTTTTGGATCAAATGTGGTACTTTTAAAGTCAAAAACTCACATAAACTTCCAAACAGTTAATGAGAAGAGGTGTTGGGAGACCATTGGAAGGACTCAGTGTTTCAAAATCTTTGGTTATTTGGACATCCTCCTTTTTTTGCTCCCACACAACTGTCCAGCTGTACCAGCTCCTTTGCTCTCAGTGGACCTGACTCATGTCCTCCTAATAATTGTCTCAGGACACATGGGTTCTGCAAAGGAACTTTTACAGTGTGGTGCACATCATTTTATTTTAACTTTTCTCCTTTTTCTTCACAATAATTATTAAAACATAATGCTGGCAGAAAACAAGTCCAAAAGAAGGCTTGTTATTTTAGGATAGTGAATACTTTTGAGTTGTTTATGTTGTCAGAAGTGTAATTTATAAGGCTGGCTTTGTGGATCCAGATGACTAATGAGCTCTGTTCATTACAAGCATTTGTTAAGAAAAATAAATCTAGTAAATCTAAATATAGCATAGGCCTATATCTTTTTTTTCCAAATATAACAAAGCAATGTAAAAAAGATATGTAGTATTAAATTACTTGAAAAATCTACATACTGGCAAGTTGCTCCCTATTTGCCTTCAGGAAATCATTACTAAGTTGGTAAAAGGCTAGGCAAATTTTGGAACTAGTGCGTTAAGGTGGCACTCAAGGATGTTTTAGAGTGGCACCCATGTGGTCAGTCCCTCTCCTACTATGCATGCTCCTCCCTTCCTATTCCACCTTTTTGGAATGCTAGTCCCTTTCCAAACTGACGAAGCCAAGCTTGTGCACCTGACGAGTGAACCCTGCCACAGTAATTTCAGCTCACAGTCAAACAGTACAAAATTCTGAAGCATGTCTTTGTCTCCAGACAAATTATCAACCTAACCTGAGAAAACTAATTTCCAAAAAGGAAGGACAAGGAAGCCACTAACATTTTTATTGCCTATTATTTTATAAATGTTGTAATGGTAGTGGAACTCTGAAAACTTTTTTGTCTTGTTATGTTGAACATCTGGCCAAGGCCATAACTAGAATGATGTGGCCATTGCCACCACACAGATTGCAGAATGCTCTGGGGGGGGGGGGAGAACCATCCACTGCCACAATCTCCATTTGCCAGACAGCCGCTGAGTTGTTACCAGTGGTGTGCCCGCCCCTACTCCATCCCTGCAATCTCCGGAGAAAACTCAAGTGCTCCGCCTTCTGGCCCCCACATAGTGAGTAGGGAGAGTCTTCATGGTGTCTCTTCCACCACAATGCCGATCAAGGAGCCACTTGGCGACGGGCGCAGCATGGCAGCTTTATATTCTGGCACAGTTACGAAAGTGAAAAGGGAAAGAAAATGGGAGAAAAGAGGCATGAAGATAGAACATGGAAGGTGTGTAAGAGGAGACAGAAACTGGTGAAAATATATGAAGCTGAGGAGACATTGAGAGACAGGAGAAAAGGTATGAAAGAAATAAAGTAATATCAGAATGAAGAAAGTGAGATAATAGAGAAAGAACATAATGTGTATAAGGGGCATGGATTTTTAATCATTGTGGCAGTGTTGTGATTATTAATACAGTACGTAGGCACTTTCAGTATGTCTGATATACTATAGGTCAGAATTGATACAAGAACCCATGTAATTCTTGATTCTTTCTAGTCCTGGAATTTGATCGCAATGGCCTAGTTGTATTCTGGTCCTATCATCTTCAGACCAATAGATTTTTTTCCAATGCTACATATTCTAGTTTATTCTCGGACATAAGAGAATGTCAATAGGATTGTCAGCTGCTGCAGTTGAATAGTGAGCACCTTGTACTTTACCTATAACCATGCCAAATGCCATGCTTGGATAGATAATTACATTTTATTTTAGTTACTGTTTAAAGATACTGTTCATTAGATATATAGTAAGATAGGCTAACGTAAAAGCCAAAGCGGAATTCAATTGTGCCCATTAAGTTTTCACTTGAAAAAATAAGTAAAACTTACCTTCGTTAACTCTTTTTATTCGAGGTCCAGGGTTAACCTTGGGGTATGCTTGGTGGAGACCAGCATTCAGGCACCGAACAGCAAAGCTTTTGAGCCTCTCAGGATGCACTGGATCCCTCCCCCCTCATACCCCGCCCACAGTTCAGGCTCTTCAGTTTTAGTTAACAAGCCCAAAGCAGGAGCTGGAGAGGAAAAAGGGAATAATGGTACACATAGGAAACACACTCTGACTTGTAGGAGAAGGGAACTGGTGGCCGAGAAGAGTAACCCATTTAAGCTAGGTCCATCAGGGTGGGCGCCCTGTGGATCCCATGGACCTCGAAGAAAAAGAGTTAACGAATGTAAGTTTTATTTTCTTCTTCATAGTCTCCACAAGGTTAACCTTGGGGATGTCCCAAAGCAGTTGTAATAGGTAGGGAACGCTCCTAAACTGAAAGGAGGACATTGCCGCCAAATGTTGCATCCTGAGAGGCAAATGTATCAAAGGCATAGAACCTAACGTATAGGGCAGAAAATCACAAAATGGCCTTGCATAGTTGTTCAGCAGATGCACCACGGTGGGCTGCCCATGAAGGACCCACAGAGCAAGTTGAGTGAGCAGAGGCTGTACTTGATACTAATAGATCAGACTGCGTGTAAGCCTGTGAGATGGTTATGGGGAGCCAACGAGCCAAGGTCTGTTTATTGGCTGGCCAGCCCCACTTGTGGAATCAATAGAGAACAAAAAAGGAATCTATTTTCCTAATGGAATTGGTACGGTCCATGTAGATCTGTAGAGCACGGACTACGTCCAACAAAGCTTCCTCAGGTGAGAAGCCAGGTTAATGGAAGGCCGGTACCACAATTGCCTTGTTGATAAGGGGGTAATTCAGACCTGAATGCTAGGGTGCATTTTTTGCATCCCTGCAATCAGGTAGTCGCCGCGTACAAGGGGAGGGGAAATTCGCTGTGCAAGTGTGTGTTCAGATGTGTAGCAGAGCAAAAAAAGAGCATACTAATATTGTGCAGTCTCTGTGCAGCCCAGGACTTACTCTTCCAGTGCGATGATCGGGGCCGGAGCTGACATCAGAAACCCTCCCTCCAAACGCCTGGTCCCTCCTGCATTTTTCCAGACACTCCTTGAAAACGGTCAGTTGCAACCCACAAATGCCCTCTTCCTGTCAATCCTGCGATCACCGGTGCATTTGGAATTTTTGCACCATCCCTTCAATCCCCGTTACTGTGGTCCGTAGTGCCTGCGCATGTGCAGTTCAGACCTGATCGCACGCTGTGCAAAAATGCACAGCAGTGAACAGGTCTTAATTAGCCCCTTAGATACTACCTTAGGTAGGTATCCCTGCTTAGTCTGAAGGACAGCCCTGTTGGGATGAAAAATAAAAAAGGGGGACTGCAGTATAGTGCCCTCAAGTCAGATACTCTGCAGGCTGAAGTGATGGCCAAGAGAAAGAGAGTTTTTGCGGTAAAGCATTTGAGGTCAACAGTATCCAATGGTTCAAAGGGAGGCAGTTGCGAGGCCCAAAGAACCAAGGACAAATCTCAAGGAGCCACTGGAGGAACAAAGAGAAGTTGAATCTGGAGTGCCCCTTGAAGGAAGGTACAGACATCTGGCGAGGGAGCAAGTGTTTTCTGAAACCAGACAGACAGAGCAGAGACCTGAACTCGCAAGGCCCATGGTAAGACCCGCCTGTAGAAATGCCAGAAGTCTAGGAATCCGAAACACTAGAGAATCATAGTGGCGATGAGTACACCACTGAAAGTAAGAGTGCTAGATATTCGGTAATATATGCGAGCTGAAGCATGGTTTGAATAACCATACTGGAAAACACTTTATTCCTTAGAATGGATGACTAAAGAGCCACGCCGTCAAAGATAAGTGAGCTAGGTCTGCGTGTAGACAGGGACCTTGTGACAAAAGTTCTGGTCAAAGAGAAAGTAGGAAGGGCGCATCTATAGAGAGACACTGAAGATCCATGAACCAATGCACCTGCGCCATGCCGGAGCCACCAGGATGATTGTGTCTCCCTCCTCTTTGAATTTGCGTAGCACTCTGGGAAGGAGAGATACTGGAGTAAAGGGATAAGCCAGTCAAAAGGGCCATGGCACTGTTAGAGTATCCATGAAGATCGTGTCCGGATCCCTTGTCCTGGACCCGTACATGGGTACCTTGTGCTTGTGTACGGCAGCCATGAGGTCCACGTTTGGAAGACCTTATTTGTTCACCAGAAGGTGAAAGATGTCTGGGTGTAGAGACTACTCTCCAGTATGCACATCCTGTGGATTGAGGAAATCTGCTTTCCATTTGAGGATGCCCGGGATGAAGATCACAGAGATGGCCGGAAGATGGAGTTCTACCCAGGCATGAATCTGAGCTACTTCCTGCATTGTAGCGGCACTGCAAGTGCCCCCCTGACAATTGATATAAGCCTCTGCTATGGCATTGACTGACTGTACTTGTATGGGAGACCTTGTGTGCTGTGCGATGCTTTTGCACCTTTGCGGGGTGGGGGGGGCAGACATGCGGAGCGGATTAGCCCTGGGCATTCCCCCGCATGTCTGAGAAACTGATCATAGATTTGATAAATTTAGCACATCAGATCGTAATTACCCCCTAAGACTAAGATACTTTTTTGCCAAAATGGCCATAAATTAGATGCTTGACTCTAGCATAGTCTCACGTGACCTGGTGCGCCAAGAGGGGTTGCTTGGTCTGACTACAGCAATGATGTAAGAGGCAGTGATGTGCAGTGAGGTAAATGGCTGGGGAGGCACTGGCTAGTATCACAGCCCGATTTACACACACATAATATGGGCATATGTGGGCATTATGCAAAGGTACAGCAGTTTATACTTCTGGAAATTTGGAGAGTTTTGATCAGATATGTGCGGACAAGGTAGGCATGTGAGGCAGTGCTTCACCTGTCCATGGGGTGTATCTAGTCTGAGCTACCCAGGCAAAGTAAGGGACTGTACTTAAAACTTGTTTTCAACTCACACCTGCCCATAGGCGTTGCTATAATGGGCGCAGTGTGTGTGGTGCACACAGGCCCATAGGTCCAGGGGAGCCCACACCGCACACACTGCACCGATTGAATATACTTACCCCTCCAGAGTCCCGCGACGGAGGCCCTGCTGTGCGAGGACAGATCACTCAGAAAATGGCCGCCGTGGCCATTTCCGAGTGATTTGTGCATGCGCACTGGAGGTGTCCCTAGGAACAAGACACGGGCACCATGTTCCCGGAGACCTGTGCATGCGCAGTAGACTCTGGCATTATGCCAGAGTCTACTGCTGCCGGAGAGAAGGGGGCCCACGACGGAGGCTGCACATGGGTCCACTCCCCTCTTATAATGCCTCTGCACCTGCCCCAACTCCGCTCACACATTCACCACCATTTATCCTAACACTTCCCCCAGTGCCACTCACACCTTGTTGTCGGTTGAAAAAAAACAGGTTCTGGGATACAATGGGCGGTATTCAATTTTTTCCATCCCCTTCCACACCTGTTCTGTTTCTTCCCTCGGGGGCATGGTATCATCATTTCAGTTGGCTACCTCCAGGGTAGCGAGGCACCCAACCCTTTACACATCTAAACCTGATTGCTATGGGCGCGATATGTGCAATAACTGGGATCATTTTAGAAAGGATTGTGCGTGATATATCATTTGAATACCGCCCAATGTGTTAAATATGGAGACTGACGCAGGACATTTCATAAAAGGTAAGCATTTATCTAAGATACAACGATGGAAACATGCACATAAGTAACAAGTTATATTCAGTTACAATAATAGCGAGAACAAATTAGAATACTCAGATCTTATGTCAGATGTTTTAAGATCTGTTCCAAATGGTGGTCATCGATTAAGTAGTTTAAATAATGAAGTCTAGTCATCTTCAGGGTCCATCTTTAATAACTAAATTATTAAACTGAAGTGGGTTTGTAGAAGGCAAGGATCCACTGCAGACAGAACCAGCTTCAATCAGAACTGATTTACTATGTGTAATTATCTAGGCTTTATAGCCCTCCTGCAAGAATATATTCAGTGTCTGCGAAGCTTGATGCAGTAGTTGTTCACATAAGATAATATATCTTATACATGACAAGTCTCCCCTTTAACCCACTTACGAACACAATACCCCAACAGCTTACTAGACAGTTTCCATCTGAGATACTGATAATAGGAACATATATTTATTATAATCAGCCAGCCTAAAAGCTCCCCACTCACTATGTCTTTCACACTAGGTCAAAAGTGAAAGACAGCTTGTTATTTAGAGTGGAACTACTCTATATTTCTAACTGGTGCCTATATGTCTGCAAAAGCACCTAATAAAAATACATATATAAAGAAATTACGCTATACATATACAAAATGGAGTCATATATGAACAAATTGGCGTTAAAAAGAAGTTAAAAATATCACCCCATACACACCTTTACCACCATTAATCCTCACACTTTCCCCAACTCCACTCACGTGTGGTAGGTGTAGCTTTATGTTATACATATTGTCCCCCATAATTACTCTGCAGTGTACATAAGGCCCCATAGTACTCCTTAGTACTCACAGCACCCTCCATAATACCCTTCAGTATACACAACACCCTCCATAATAACAGTCAGTATGCACAGCACCCCCATAATACCTTTCAGTATTCACAGTGCCCTCTAGCATTTACCCCTCAGCACACACAGTTCCCACCATAAAACAAATTAGTATACACAGCACTCCCCATAATACCTTTCAGTATACACCACAATACACACAGCACCAACATGGTATTCAGTCCTCCATTAAACACAGCACACCAATATAATCCTTAGTATACACAGCAATCTGTGTATACAGATTTAAGTGCAGGTGCAGAAGAAAAACTCTCTCCACTGCATCCGACATCAAATCAGGCTCAATATGAGTTAAGCTTAATACCTGCTTGTTTAACATGAACAAGAGTATGAAGTTTGAAGTACTGAACTTTGGAACGAATATAACCAATGTTTCTATTTGGTATCTTAGACCCAGTTGTGAGTAACATGTAGAAGTCGTGTTCCACAATGAGATACAAAATAATAAATGCATCTATTTTGTGTTTCAGATAGCTCCAGGACTCCAGTGTGGTAGATGTGGGATGCAAGAAGAGGCAGTACTATAATCGTGGTATTGTAAAGGTTTGTGAGTACTACTATGCGTGTAAATAATGTTTTATAATGTGAGCTAATAGTTATATTAAACCATGTTATGTGGTAAGTAGTGATGAGCGCCTGAAATTTTTCGGGTTTTGTGTTTTGGTTTTGGGTTCGGTTCCGCGGCCGTGTTTTGGGTTCGACCGCGTTTTGGCAAAACCTCACCGAATTTTTTTGGTCGGAATCGGGTGTGTTTTGGATTCGGGTGTTTTTTTCAAAAAACCCTAAAAAACAGCTTAAATCATAGAATTTGGGGGTCATTTTGATCCCATATTATTATTAACCTCAAAAACCATAATTTCCACTCATTTTCAGTCTATTCTGAATACCTCACACCTCACAATATTATTTTTAGTCCTAAAATTTGCACCGAGGTCGCTGGATGACTAAGCTAAGCGACCCTAGTGGCCGACACAAACACCTGGCCCATCTAGGAGTGGCACTGCAGTGTCACGCAGGATGTCCCTTCCAAAAAACCCTCCCCAAACAGCACATGACGCAAAGAAAAAAAGAGGCGCAATGAGGTAGCTGTGTGAGTAAGATTAGCGACCCTAGTGGCCGACACAAACACCGGGCCCATTTAGGAGTGGCACTGCAGTGTCACGCAGGATGTCCCTTCCAAAAAACCCTCCCCAAACAGCACATGACGCAAAGAAAAAAAGAGGCGCAATGAGGTAGCTGTGTGAGTAAGATTAGCGACCCTAGTGGCCGACACAAACACCGGGCCCATCTAGGAGTGGCACTGCAGTGTCACGCAGGATGGCCCTTCCAAAAAACACTCCCCAAACAGCACATGACGCAAAGAAAAAAAGAGGCGCAATGAGGTAGCTGACTGTGTGAGTAAGATAAGCGACCCTAGTGGCCGACACAAACACCGGGCCCATTTAGGAGTGGCACTGCAGTGTCACGCAGGATGTCCCTTCCAAAAAACCCTCCCCAAACAGCACATGACGCAAAGAAAAAAAGAGGCGCAATGAGGTAGCTGTGTGAGTAAGATTAGCGACCCTAGTGGCCGACACAAACACCGGGCCCATCTAGGAGTGGCACTGCAGTGTCACGCAGGATGGCCCTTCCAAAAAACCCTCCCCAAACAGCACATGACGCAAAGAAAAAAAGAGGCGCAATGAGGTAGCTGACTGTGTGAGTAAGATAAGCGACCCTAGTGGCCGACACAAACACCGGGCCCATTTAGGAGTGGCACTGCAGTGTCACGCAGGATGTCCCTTCCAAAAAACCCTCCCCAAACAGCACATGACGCAAAGAAAAATAAAAGAAAAAAGAGGTGCAAGATGGAATTGTCCTTGGGCCCTCCCACCCACCCTTATGTTGTATAAACAAAACAGGACATGCACACTTTAACGAACCCATCATTTCAGTGACAGGGTCTGCCACACGACTGTGACTGATATGACGGGTTGGTTTGGACCCCCCCCAAAAAATAAGCAATTAATCTCTCCTTGCACAAACTGGCTCTACAGAGGCAAGATGTCCACCTCATCATCATCCTCCGATATATCACCGTGTACATCCCCCTCCTCACAGATTATCAATTCGTCCCCACTGGAATCCACCATCTCAGCTCCCTGTGTACTTTGTGGAGGCAATTGCTGCTGGTCAATGTCTCCGCGGAGGAATTGATTATAATTCATTTTAATGAACATCATCTTCTCCACATTTTCTGGATGTAACCTCGTACGCCGATTGCTGACAAGGTGAGCGGCGGCACTAAACACTCTTTCGGAGTACACACTTGTGGGAGGGCAACTTAGGTAGAATAAAGCCAGTTTGTGCAAGGGCCTCCAAATTGCCTCTTTTTCCTGCCAGTATAAGTATGGACTGTGTGACGTGCCTACTTGGATGCGGTCACTCATATAATCCTCCACCATTCTTTCAATGGTGAGAGAATCATATGCAGTGACAGTAGACGACATGTCCGTAATCGTTGTCAGGTCCTTCAGTCCGGACCAGATGTCAGCATCAGCAGTCGCTCCAGACTGCCCTGCATCACCGCCAGTGGGTGGGCTCGGAATTCTGAGCCTTTTCCTCGCACCCCCAGTTGCGGGAGAATGTGAAGGAGGAGATGTTGACAGGTCGCGTTCCGCTTGACTTGACAATTTTCTCACCAGCAGGTCTTTCAACCCCAGCAGACTTGTGTCTGCCGGAAAGAGAGATCCAAGGTAGGCTTTAAATCTAGGATCGAGCATGGTGGCCAAAATGTAGTGCTCTGATTTCAACAGATTGACCACCCGTGAATCCTTGTTAAGCGAATTAAGGGCTCCATCCACAAGTCCCACATGCCTAGCGGAATCGCTCCGTGTTAGCTCCTCCTTCAATGTCTCCAGCTTCTTCTGCAAAAGCCTGATGAGGGGAATGACCTGACTCAGGCTGGCAGTGTCTGAACTGACTTCACGTGTGGCAAGTTCAAAGGGCAGCAGAACCTTGCACAACGTTGAAATCATTCTCCACTGCGCTTGAGACAGGTGCATTCCACCTCCTATATCGTGCTCAATTGTATAGGCTTGAATGGCCTTTTGCTGCTCCTCCAACCTCTGAAGCATATAGAGGGTTGAATTCCACCTCGTTACCACTTCTTGCTTCAGATGATGGCAGGGCAGGTTCAGTAGTTTTTGGTGGTGCTCCAGTCTTCTGTACGTGGTGCCTGTACGCCGAAAGTGTCCCGCAATTCTTCTGGCCACCGACAGCATCTCTTGCACGCCCCTGTCGTTTTTTAAATAATTCTGCACCACCAAATTCAAGGTATGTGCAAAACATGGGACGTGCTGGAATTTGCCCATATTTAATGCACACACAATATTGCTGGCGTTGTCCGATGCCACAAATCCACAGGAGAGTCCAATTGGGGTAAGCCATTCCGCGATGATCTTCCTCAGTTGCCGTAAGAGGTTTTCAGCTGTGTGCGTATTCTGGAAAGCGGTGATACAAAGCGTAGCCTGCCTAGGAAAGAGTTGGCGTTTGCGAGATGCTGCTACTGGTGCCGCCGCTGCTGTTCTTGCGGCGGGAGTCCATACATCTACCCAGTGGGCTGTCACAGTCATATAGTCCTGACCCTGCCCTGCTCCACTTGTCCACATGTCCGTGGTTAAGTGGACATTGGGTACAGCTGCATTTTTTAGGACACTGGTGACTCTTTTTCTGAGGTCTGTGTACATTTTCGGTATCGCCTGCCTAGAGAAATGGAACCTAGATGGTATTTGGTACCGGGGACACAGTACCTCCAACAAGTCTCTAGTTGGCTCTGCAGTAATGATGGATACCGGAACCACGTTTCTCACCACCCAGGATGCCAAGGCCTCAGTTATCCGCTTTGCAGTAGGATGACTGCTGTGATATTTCATCTTCCTCGCAAAGGACTGTTGGACAGTCAATTGCTTGGTGGAAGTAGTAAAAGTGGTCTTACGACTTCCCCTCTGGGATGACCATCGACTCCCAGCAGCAACAACAGCAGCGCCAGCAGCAGTAGGCGTTACACGCAAGGATGCATCGGAGGAATCCCAGGCAGGAGAGGAATCACAGAATTGCCAGTGACATGGCCTGCAGGACTATTGGCATTCCTGGGGAAGGAGGAAATTGACACTGAGGGAGTTGGTGGGGTGGTTTGCGTGAGCTTGGTTACAAGAGGAAGGGATTTACTGGTCAGTGGACTGCTTCCGCTGTCACCCAAAGTTTTTGAACTTGTCACTGACTTATTATGAATGCGCTGCAGGTGACGTATAAGGGAGGATGTTCCGAGGTGGTTAACGTCCTTACCCCTACTTATTACAGCTTGACAAAGGGAACACACGGCTTGACACCTGTTGTCCGCATTTCTGTTGAAATACCTCCACACCGAAGAGCTGATTTTTTTGGTATTTTCACCAGGCATGTCAACGGCCATATTCCTCCCACGGACAACAGGTGTCTCCCCGGGTGCCTGACTTAAACAAACCACCTCATCATCAGAATCCTCCTGGTCAATTTCCTCCCCAGCGCCAGCAACACCCATATCCTCCTCATCCTGGTGTACTTCAACACTGACATCTTCAATCTGACTATCAGGAACTGGACTGCGGGTGCTCCTTCCAGCACTTGCAGGGGGCGTGCAAATGGTGGAAGGCGCATGCTCTTCGCGTCCAGTGTTGGGAAGGTCAGGCATCGCAACCGACACAATTGGACTCTCCTTGTGGATTTGGGATTTCGAAGAACGCACAGTTCTTTGCTGTGCTACTGCTTTTGCCAGCTTGAGTCTTTTCATTTTTCTAGCGAGAGGCTGAGTGCCTCCATCCTCATGTGAAGCTGAACCACTAGCCATGAACATAGGCCAGGGCCTCAGCCGTTCCTTGCCACTCCGTGTGGTAAATGGCATATTGGCAAGTTTACGCTTCTCCTCCGACAATTTTATTTTAGGTTTTGGAGTCCTTTTTTTACTGATATTTGGTGTTTTGGATTTGACATGCTCTGTACTATGACATTGGGCATCGGCCTTGGCAGACGACGTTGCTGGCATTTCATCGTCTCGGCCATGACTAGTGGCAGCAGCTTCAGCACGAGGTGGAAGTGGATCTTGATCTTTCCCTAATTTTGGAACCTCAACATTTTTGTTCTCCATATTTTAATAGGCACAACTAAAAGGCACCTCAGGTAAACAATGGAGATGGATGGATACTAGTATACAATTATGGACGGACTGCCGAGTGCCGACACAGAGGTAGCTACAGCCGTGGACTACCGTACTGTACTGTGTCTGCTGCTAATATAGACTGGTTGATAAAGAGATCTAGTAGTATGTATGTATAAAGAAGAAAGAAAAAAAAACCTCGGGTAGGTGGTATACAATTATGGACGGACTGCCGAGTGCCGACACAGAGGTAGCTACAGCCGTGAACTACCGTACTGTACTGTGTCTGCTGCTAATATAGACTGGTTGATAAAGAGATGTAGTAGTATGTATGTATAAAGAAGAAAGAAAAAAAAACCACGGGTAGGTGGTATACAATTATGGACGGACTGCCGAGTGCCGACACAGAGGTAGCTACAGCCGTGAACTACCGTACTGTACTGTGCCTGCTGCTAATATAGACTGGTTGATAAAGAGATGTAGTAGTATGTATGTATAAAGAAGAAAGAAAAAAAACCACGGGTAGGTGGTATACAATTATGGACGGACTGCCGAGTGCCGACACAGAGGTAGCTACAGCCGTGGACTACCGTACTGTACTGTGTCTGCTGCTAATATAGACTGGTTGATAAAGAGATGTAGTAGTATGTATGTATAAAGAAGAAAGAAAAAAAAACCTCGGGTAGGTGGTATACAATTATGGACGGACTGCCGAGTGCCGACACAGAGGTAGCTACAGCCGTGAACTACCGTACTGTACTGTGTCTGCTGCTAATATAGACTGGTTGATAAAGAGATGTAGTAGTATGTATGTATAAAGAAGAAAGAAAAAAAAACCACGGGTAGGTGGTATACAATTATGGACGGACTGCCGAGTGCCGACACAGAGGTAGCTACAGCCGTGGACTACCGTACTGTACTGTGTCTGCTGCTAATATAGACTGGTTGATAAAGAGATGTAGTAGTATGTATGTATGTATAAAGAAGAAAGAAAAAAAAACCACGGGTAGGTGGTATACAATTATGGACGGATGCCGAGTGCCGACACAGAGGTAGCTACAGCCGTGAACTACCGTACTGTACTGTGTCTGCTGCTAATATAGACTGGTTGATAAAGAGATGTAGTAGTATGTATGTATAAAGAAGAAAGAAAAAAAAAACACGGGTAGGTGGTATACAATTATGGACGGACTGCCAAGTGCCGACACAGAGGTAGCTACAGCCGTGGACTACCGTACTGTACTGTGTCTGCTGCTAATATAGACTGGTTGATAAAGAGATGTAGTAGTATGTATGTATAAAGAAGAAAGAAAAAAAAACCACGGGTAGGTGGTATACAATTATGGATGGACTGCCGAGTGCCGACACAGAGGTAGCTACAGCCGTGAACTACCGTACTGTGTCTGCTGCGACTGGATGATAAATAATGATATAAAAAATATATATATATCACTACTGCAGCCGGACAGGTATATATTATATAATGACGGACCTGCTGGACACTGTCTGTCAGCAGAATGAGTTTTTTATAGAATAAAAAAAAAAACACCACACAAGTGAAGTCACACGACGAGTGTTTAACTTTTTCAGGCAATCACAATATAGTATACTACTAACTATACTGGTGGTCAGTGTGGTCAGGTCACTGGTCAGTCACACTGGCAGTGGCACTCCTGCAGCAAAAGTGTGCACTGTTTAATTTTAATATAATATGTACTCCTGGCTCCTGCTATAACCTATAACTGGCACTGCAGTGCTCCCCAGTCTCCCCCACAATTATAAGCTGTGTGAGCTGAGCACAGTCAGATATATATACATAGATGATGCAGCACACTGGGCTGAGCAGTGCACACAGATATGGTATGTGACTGAGTCACTGTGTGTATCGTTTTTTTCAGGCAGAGAACGGATATATTAAATAAAACTGCACTGTCTGGTGGTCACTGTGGTCAGTCACTAGTAAACTCTGCACTCTCTACACTTCTACAGTACTCCTAAGCTCCAGTAAATCAGGTCAATCTCTCTCTCTCTTCTAATCTAAATGGAGAGGACGCCAGCCACGTCCTCTCCCTATCAATCTCAATGCACGTGTGAAAATGGCGGCGACGCGCGGCTCCTTATATAAAATCCGAGTCTCGCGAGAATCCGACAGCGTCATGATGACGTTCGGGCGCGCTCGGGTTAACCGAGCAAGGCGGGAGGATCCGAGTCTGCTCGGACCCGTGAAAAAAACCATGAAGTTCGGGCGGGTTCGGATTCAGAGAAACCGAACCCGCTCATCTCTAGTGGTAAGTGGATGAATTAGTCTGATGTCACTTCCTCTTGTGAACCGCACATGGCAGTCAAGACAGCTGATTACTTGGTATTTAAGGAGGTGAGTATTACAATTGGCTTGAGAGTGCTTCATATCTGGAGTTCTGCTTAGTCCGTCTTGACAAAGGCCCAGTGAGGGCTGAAATGTTGACAATTATCATATATCTGAGCCCATGTGTAATAAAGACAAGACAAGAAAAGAGCCTGACAATTGAACTCTGCTGTATCTTAATATGAATTGGGTTCACTTTGATGTGGCATAAGTAAAAAATGGGGCATTAGAACGTGGCATAATGTGAACTGCTATAGTACTTCTACTATTGCTAATACTACTAAAATGTGTATTACTATTGAATTCTTTATTACATATACATTTCAGGCAAATCAAAAACATTATGTTCATCCAGAATTGTGTTTATACTATCTCCATCTGGAAACGATGATCTTGACAGAAAGATGTCATTGAAGCCTTACATATTGATGTTCTGTTAAAATGGAACATAAGATAAACTCCTAAAGCCATTATGGTACTGTATATCTGAATGCACACTTTTAGTAATTAAAACAAATTTACTATCAATAAATGTAAAGTTTCACAAGACAAATTGCCCTTTGAAATTTGTGAGGCCATGAGAGAGTGATTGATGTATGGCCACTATAAGTATATAGAAATAATCATGTATTTTATTTTGATCCAACAAATTGGAGTTACAGTATATCAGCTTTAAGCCAGCAGCAGGGTGATGACAAAAGACATTTGAGAGTATGCGAAAATTGTCTGTGGGGAGCATATTCAAGCAACTGCTTTGTTAAAAGTTAAACATTGGATATACTGTTCCATCATCTACACTTTCTGTATGCTCATTGGTGGTCATTCCGAGTTGTTCGCTCGTTGCCGTTTTTCGCAACACAGCGATTAGGTGGAAAATGCGCATGTGCATGGTACGCAGCGCGCATGCGCTATGTAATTTAACACAAAACTTTGGAGATTTACACAAGCTCGAGCGACGTTTTTTCAACGCTCGAGTGATCGCATACCCTCCAACATGACCCGCCCCACTAGGTACAAAATGCTCTGTTTCTGGACTTCCCTCTTAATTTATTATTGCCATCACCTGTGAAGAAACAGCTTTCTTATCATTTAACTAGTTCAACACAGGTGATGGAAATAATAAATTAAGAGGGAAGTCCAGAAACAGAGCATTTTGTACCTAGTGGAGCGGGTCATGTTGGAGTGTCTGTGATCGTAGTGTGATTGACAAGAAGTGGGTGTTACTGGGTTGCAACTTGGCGTTTTCAGGGAGTGTGCTAAAAAACGCAGGCGTGCCAGGAAAAAACGCAGGAGTGGCTGGAGAAATGGGGGAGTGGCTGGCCGAACGCAGGGCATGTTTGTGACGTCAAAGCAGGAACTAAATGGACTGAGGTGATCGCAATCTAGGAGTAGGTCTGGAGCTACTCAGAAACTGCAAGGAATTATTTAGTAGCAGTTCTGCTAATCTTTCGTTCGCTATTCTGCTAAGCTAAGATACACTCCCAGAGGGCGGCGGCCTAGCGTTTGCAATGCTGCTAAAAGCAGCTAGCGAGCGAACAACTCGGAATGAGGGCCATTGATTTGATAGTGATACAGTAAGTAAACTAAAAAATTCTCTATTATAAACATTTATTAAGATTTATTTATATTGTATTTCTATAGCCCAGTTATAAAAACTTATAGGTACTTGACTACAGTACCCAATAAATACTGCTGCTTTGTATTTCTATAGCCCAGTTTTGAAAAAGTATATGTAATTGGCTACACAGTATTTCATATAAGTAGTTTTAAATTCTGAATTAAGGCAGGAAATTACTGTGAATATGTGTTGGATAGACTGTCCTCTCACCATGTGTAAACTTGATGGGTGCACTTTTGTAGTAAGAGGAAGGCGTTTTGAAGTGGGGTGATATTTGTGTGGACACCTGGTTACAGTCATACTTACTAGTTACTCCTAGGCTTCATAGCCAAGGCAGCTCAGAGTCAAAGTGTTATTAGAATTTAAAAATTGACAGGAGTTACTCAGGACTTAAACAGGAATAAAACAGTAGTGGACCAATCTATGAGCCATCTCTGATCCTAAGGACTGCTTTCATCTAACTGCTGTGAGTGATCTAACTCGCCACATCTCAAACATAATCTGGACACCTCTTGGTGAACTCCCTGTCCCGACATTGCAATGACTTACCCCTTTGCTTGCTGCCCCTAATGATTGGTTTGTGTACCTTTATACACCTTAAATTCCTGTCTGCATTGCCATTGCTTTTTATCCCTGACATCCATGCACTTTTAACATTATTTGTCTCAGTATTTTTCCTTTGCCCATAGCTCTGGGAGCGACCCCCCTAGCATGTACCCCTCCTGGGCCGGGCTGCCTGACAGCGGGCATACACACTGTGCGATATCGTCAGCAATATTGCAGTGACGTCATGCTGCGGATGGCCGGAGCATGCAGCGTTGAATGAAGTCCAAATTAAGCTGCATGCATGACCAAGACCAAGGGTCATTTACAACCCATGGGGCCTCACATCGCTCGTCGTTTACAGTGTACACACTAGTCTATATAGCAAACAACGTCGCTCAGGAATGGTCAAAATCAGGCCCGGCGCTACCCGCTCAGCAAAGGGATGCAAAGCAGGTAGGCGCCAGGGTGGAGAGGCGCTCTCCTTGTTTTGCATCCCTGTGCTGCCGGCTGCTGCGTCTGTCACACCGTTTGACAGGCAGCGGCGCAGGCAGTTTGAAGTCTCCTACTACCCCCTTGCAGTGTCCGTGTCCTGGACGAAAAGGGGGTGGAGCTACATGGCATCGAGGGGCAGAGCTACATGGGACCAGGCTGCAGTGCAGAGGAGGACAGAAACTGCTAGTGCTACTACAGATATGGCCAGCCAGCCAGATGGTATGTTGAGGGAGAGAGTGAGAGAGAAAGTGTGTGTGTGTGTGTGTGTGTGTGTGTGTGTGTGTGTGTGTGTGTGTGTGTGTGTGTTTTGTGGGAGAGAGTGAGTGAGAAAGTGTGTGTGTGTGTGTGTGTGTGTGTGTGTGTGTGTGTGTGTGTGTGTGTGTGTGTGTGTGTGTGTGTGTGTGTGTGTGTGCAGGGCCGGAACAAGGGAGATGGGGGCCCAGGACAACAAAGGTTGTGGGAGCTCCCACTATTGCTGGCAAAGCGTCTCAAACCCTCCCCCCCACCCCCCTCCCCCATACACACCTAATCGGCAACATACGCCCCCTTCCATTAATCCTGCCATGACCCCATAAAAGTTTTGGGGTAAATGCTTCAGTCTGCTCCACATTTTACCAGTGAGTCTTAATGGCAGGTGGTGCCCCTGATGATCTGGAGGGACGGGTAGGGAAGGAGCCTCACCCCACTAGTAGATGGGTCCCCCTATTCTGTGCGCGGCAGGTGCTACTGTGTGAGTGTGAAGGAGGTTGCGCCGCCCTGCTAGATCCTTATAGCCGGGAGAGGGGGGACCACTCAGCGCCAGAGCATGCAGCAGCAGAGAAGAGTGAGATGAGTGGCTTTATCTGCCTATCCTGCCCATTCCTCTAGAAAGAAGGCGGAATGTGGAAGGAGTATTCACTCTTCCAGGAGTGCAGGACACACTACACGAAAAACATTGGGACTCTCCTGAACTTCCGGGAGAGTAGGTAAGTATGATTCAGTGCGAATCAAATTATTGGTCACCCAGACCACCCACCTCAGTCTAGAAGTGGGCGGCGCCAAGTGTACTACAGGCAGCTGTGGTAGACTTGAATGCGCTGCCCAAGATTCGAGAGCCTCCAGGTCATTCTGGTAGATTAAGCAAGTATGCTGATGTATAGTTACCTAGTGGGCCCTGTTAGTTGAAGCCATCTTAAGATGGCATTAGCAATTCTAGCCCATGGGCTACATATTGCATAATTTATCTCTGGATCTCTTCCCGGTAATAGCCACTCGCGCATATACTGTCTGATTACTGTGTATGCTCAGTAGGTCCCACAGCATAGAGTAAACTGATCGCTGATGCAACCACTTTACATTACACATTGCAGGGATGGGCTTAGATTAGAGCCCTAGTCACCGCATGTCATTATAAATACATCTGGATGGTAAAGAAATTCTTATTGCTGCAAATAGTGTAGATAAGAAACGAATTATCGGGTCTAAAATCCGATAATAAATGGGCCCCAAAATGTGTGCAAAATGAATAACACAGTTTTAAGGATTACACTTTTTTTACACGCTCCATCCCATGAACAATCCTATTTATATGTGTAATTTTATCTTAACTACACTTTGTTTTTCTACTATATAATCCTTGTTACTTGTAAAAGTGACCAAGGACAACAATGCACTATGGGCCTAATTCAGACCTGATCGTAGCCGTGCAAAATTTTGCACGGCTACGATCAGCCACCCTGACATGCAGGGGGATGCCCAACACAGAGCTAGTCCGCCCTGCATGTGTGGCCCTCCCCCCGCCGCACAGGTACAAAAGTATCGCATGGCGGTGATGCTTTTGTACCTGAAGAGTAGCTCCCTACCAGCACAGCTCCTGTGCGCTGGCAGGGAGCTACCCGTCGCTCTCCGGGTTGCAGCGGCTGTCAATCAAGCAGAGGCGTTCGCTGGATAGAGATGCCGATCGCCGGTGCATGCGCAGTTCAGACCTGATCGCCCACTGTACGAAAACGCACAGCAGCGATCAGGTCTGAATTAGACCCTATTAGCGAATAGCTTTTGGCGTTTGTGTATAATTTCTCCATTCTTAAAAGTCTACAAACGCACTATTCCATGTTGCTTTGAAGTATTTCTAATTTTAAGCCTGAAAATGATTATTTAACAGAACATGTTTCATAGGTGCTAGTAAAAGACTAGTAGTGGAAATTCACTAAATAGTTCTTGCACTATCAGATTAACCTATTGGGCAGGATGTACTAAGCGGAAAATGCGGTAAACTACCTGTTTACCGCATTTTCCTGATGTACTAACCCCCGGCCGGCAGGACAGCGCCGCGGCGGGGTACGCCAGCTTTAGCTGGCGATAGTCCATAGAAGCCTATGGGCAACACTCCGCGGCGCTGTGTGAGGGATCCGATCGGATCCATCCCAGCATGCCCTGCGGCCGCCCCCGTCACCCCGCGCATGCGCAGACTGACTCCTGGGGCCGAATCCCGGAAGTCAGGCTGCCGCTGCGCATCGCGGAGGACAGCTCTTATCGGAAGAGCTGTCCTCCGCAATGCTGATCGCATATGTTAGTACATATGCGATCAGCATCGTGGCGCAGGGCGGCGATGGGCGGCGATGTACATTAGTACATCCCGCCCATTGTACACAAACCCCAATATTTGGCTTTATATCAAGTTCTCACACAAGACACACCATGTGGGCACAAGCTGTAAGTTTACCCATAAGCCATTGTTTACAGTACAATTACATCAGTCTGAGGGGCAACAGACTTTCTGAAACTTTTGCCATATGTCAGCTTTTTATTTTTACTCTAAATATAGCCCTGAATTTGTAATCCTTGAGAAATGATTTATGTGCTATTTACTCATATCCGTATGTTTAAAATATTCAAGAATCAGTTCTCATGCTTCATGCCAAACTCAGTAGTAGCTATTTTGTTCTACAAATTCTTTGCATTATTTCTGTACATTGTATTAAATGTATGTATAGGTTCTCTGAAGTTTCAACGTTTACTGTAATAAAGTCTTCAGTCAAAGGCAGCTGAAGATAAGAAAGGTTGTCTTTAAAAACTTATGTAATTATAATAAGTCATATTACTGGAGACTGTGTATTTTTTTGATTACTGTATATATGGACTGTAAGTTAGGAATAAAACATGCAATGTTAGTTTCATAAATTTGAATAAGAATTCAGGAAGAAAAATTACTAGTACTCAGGTAATGGAAAGAGATTTCTGTAAGCTTCGCTGCAACCAGATGATAAGGAGCAGTCTCTCTTGGAAACAGTGACCAGGAACTGTCTTGTGGTTGGTTGAGAAGGTTCTCTCACTTGCTCATTCTAATTAGTGGCTGTGTTAGTCTGTAGCAGTATATGGTATGGTTTTATGATCCTGCATCACCTCTATCCCATACTTGCCTACCTGACCCTCTCCATGAGGGAGAAAATGCTCTGTTCCTGGACTTTCCTGGTAATGTATGATAGTGATGGCAATCATACATTACTAGGAAAGTCCAGGAACAGAGCATTTTCTCTCTCATGGAGAGGGTCAGGTAGGCAAGTATGAATTATAATATAGAACACAGGTTCTCAAACTCGGTCCTCAGGAGCCCACACAGTGCATGTTTTGCAGGTCACTCTGCAGGTTCACAGATGTATTAATTACTCACTGACACATTTTAAAAGGTCCACAGGTGGAGCTAATTATTTCACTTGCAATTCTGTGGGAAGACCTGCAAAACATGCACTGTGTGGGGTCCTGAGCAGGGCTGTTTCTAGCCAATTTGGCTCCCAGTGCGAGATTTCAAAATGCGCCCCCACCCCCCATTGAAGGGAAAAAAATGCGCCCCCCATAGCTATAAAAAGGGGGGGGGGTGGCCTTATTAAAATGGGCATGGCCTCATCTGATATCACAGCCACCACAGGGAAAAAAATTAAATCAAAAGTCCCCATTTTACACAGTACGGCAGGCAAGAGTCCCCATTTTACACATTACAGCAGGCACGTGTCCCCATTTTACACATTACGGCAGGCACGTGTCCCCATTTTACACATTACGGCAGGCACGTGTCCCCATTTTACACAGTACGGCAGGCAAGAGTCCCCATTTTACACAGTACGGCGGGCAAGAGTCCCCATTTTACACAGTTCGGCAGGCAAGTGTCCCCATTTTACACAGTACGGCGGGCAAGAGTCCCCATTTTACACAGTTCGGCGGGCAAGAGTCCCCATTTTATACAGTACGGCAGGAATGTGTCCCCATTTTACACGGCACGGCAGGCAAGAGTCCCCATTTTACACAGTACGGCAGGCAAGAGTCCCCATTTTACACAGTACGGCGGGCAAGAGTCCCCATTTTACACAGTACGGCGGGCAAGTGTCCCCATTTTACACAGTACGGCAGGCAAGTGTCACCATTTTACACAGTACGGCAGGCAAGGGTCCCCATTTTATACAGTACGGCAGGCAAGTGTCCCCATTTTATACAGTACGGCAGGCAAGTGTCCCCCCCACCCCCACAATAAAATAAGGTGACATTATAGGCTCCCTTGCACACCACCCTTTAATAAAAAAAAAATAAAAAAAAGGAAGGAAATGGAGGGGGGTAAAATGTCAGGCATGACATGATGAACTACCCCACCAACCCCACCCTGCAAAATAAATACACACATTGGCACCATTTAAAAATAAGGTGAATTATAGGATTCCATGTTGCTCAGGGCAGCGCCCACACACACACACAAGGGGGAGGGGGGGGGGGGAATTGCAGGCTCCATCTATAGCCTACATTAACTACATCAAGAAAATTACCCCTAAAAGCCAGCAGTCTGATTGTGACTGTGAGAGACTGCTGGGCTGGCTGCAGAATACTCACTGCGTGGTCAGATCGGTGGGTTACGGTGTGAGTGCTGCAGCCTGTCCATCACGGTCCTCCTCCCCTAACTCCGCCGCAGCCCGCGGGCCGCCGCCCGCGCCCTTTGAAAAGCTGTCTCTAGCTGCAGTGAGTGACTCCTCCATAGGGCCTCCGCTCCGTCAGCCTAAGCCGCTCTGACCTGGCGCCTAACTAACTGCCGCACTCGTCACTTATAAAAAGGCGCCCACCCGCTCCTCTGCGGCGTCTACCTTTATCATTTAAACCCCGGGCGTATGACATCATGACGTCACTACGTCACGGCGCAATCGCGTCACAATGTATAACACCGCCCAGCGAGCGGAGTAAAACAGAGGGGTGGGGGGAGGCAGGAGTTTGAAGGCAGCAGCTGCCAGCAGGAGCCGCGGCGGGCGCCCCGTGCAAATGCACGGCTCGCACGCCTGTAGAAACGGCCCTGGTCCTGAGGACCGAGTTTGAGAACCTGTGATATAGAATATTAGTTTACTATGAAAAAAAATATGTAAGCCTTTTATAATATTTGTTTGCAATACACCACCCTCATTGAGGATATTTGATGTAAATTAAACACAGTTGACTCAACAATAAAATACAACTGTGGTAATATTTAATTGATGTGCTTTCTTTTATTTGAACTTAATTCTTTTAATGTCAAGTCCATAGTTGGACTTGACTCATTCTGCAGGAGACTCTCTGAAATAGCAGCAATCTCCCTCACTCCCTGAATAGACCAGCAATCTCCCTGATTGCACCTTTTTCCCATTATGTAGCGCACAGGTTCTCAAACTCGGTCCTCAGGACCCCACACAGTGCATATTTTGCAGGTCTCCTCACAGAATCGCAAGTGAAATAATTAGCTCCACCTGTGGACCTTTTAAAATGGGTCAGTGAGTAATTAAAACACCTGTGCACTTGCTGGGTTACCTGCAAAACATGCACTGTGTGGGGTCCCGAGGACCGAGTTTGAGAACCACTGATGTAGCGGATACATTCTTGGGGGAAAAAGAAGTCAGAGATACATACATTCAAATGGGATCATCAATGCCATTTCCCTGTATTGGTTATAAGGCACAGTGGGAGTAATTCAGAGTTGATCGCAGCAGCAAATTTGTTAGCAGTTAGGCAAAACCATGTGTACTGCAGGGGGGGGGTGGGCAGATATGACATTTACAGAGAGAGTTAGATTTGGGTGGGTTATATTGTTTCTGTGCAGGGTAAACACTGCCTGCTTTATTTTTACACTGCTATTTAGATTTCAGTTTGAACACTCCCCACCCAAATCTAACTCTCCCTGCACATATCTGTGTGTCCCCCAGTGGCAAACGCAGGATTTGCATGGGGGGGTTTCCAGAACTGGGCGGAGCCAATCACGGGGGTGGGGACTGAGGTGACCCAGTATATGCTGGGTCCGTAAAACTAGTGTGTTTGTGTGTGTGTGTGTGTGTGTGTGTGTGTGTGTGTGTGTGCATATATATATATATATATATATATCTGCACATATATATATACATATATCTACACACACATATATATATATACACACACACATACATATACACGGGTGGTCTTCAGTATGCCGGCGGTCGGGCTCCCGGCGACCAGCATACCGGCGCCGGGAGCCTGACCGCCGGCATACCGACACTTATTCTCCCTCGTGGGGGTCCACGACCCCCCTGGAGGGAGAATAGAATAGTGTGGCGCGCGTAGCGTGGCGAGCGCAGCGAGCCCGCAAGGGGCTCATTTGCGCTCGCCACACTGTTGGTAAGCCGGCGGCCGGCCTCCCGGCGCCTATATGCTGGTCGCCGGGAGGCCGGCCGCCGGGAAATCGTAGTGAACCCATATACACATATACATAGCATATTAAACATGCATACATATACAGGTTGAGTCTCCCTTATCCAAAATGCTTGGGACCAGAGGTATTTTGGATATCGGATTTTTCCGTATTTTGGAATAATTGCATACCATAATGAGATATCATGGTGATGGGACCTAAGTCTAAGCACACAATGCATTTATGTTACATATACACCTTATACACACAGCCTGAAGGTCATTTTAGCCAATATTTTTTATAACTTTGTGCATTAAACAAAGTGTGTGTACATTCACACAATTCATTTATGTTTCATATACACCTTATACACACAGCCTGAAGGTCATTTAATACAATATTTTTAATAACTTTGTGTATTAAACAAAGTTTGTGTACATTGAGCCATCAGAAAACAAAGGTTTCACTATCTCAATCTCACTCAAAAAAGTCCGTATTTCGGAATATTCCGTATTTCGGAATATTTGGATACGGGATACTCAACCTGTATATATATATACACACACATACAGTACACATATATATACACATGTATATATATATATCATGTGTGTGTGTGTGTGTGTGTGTGTGTGTGTGTGTGTGTGTGTGTGTGTGTGTGTGTGTGTGTTTATATGTATGTATGTATGTATATACATGTGTATATATGTAGGCGCATGGATATATATGTACTATAATTAAAATAAAGTAAACTTTTATTGCACTTACAAGTGCCACCAGGAAGACAGCAGGCTGCAGAGGACGCTAGACAGTCATTAATAATACTCATGCAGCAAAAAAAAAAAAAAAAAAATTTCAGTGGAGGGGGGTTTCTGGGTACTCGGAACCCCCCCTGGGTGCGCCACTGGAGTCCCCCCCCCCCCCCCCCCCCATGCAGTGCACATGGTTTTGCCCAACTGCTAACAAATTTGCTGCTGCGATCAACTCTGAATTAGGCCCAATGATCCCTATGGCTACATGCATTTTAAATAAAAGTTTCTCGTGGGCCACTTACAGTATATGGAACCTCTTGTAAAGCACAGTACACAAACAAATACTGCAAAATATCAGTGTCTTTTCTTCAACAATTAGATCTTACTAACTTTGGGGCTCATTTACATTTGGATGTAAGTCATTTTTATGACACACCTCTCAGATGTAGCAGTACACCTCCACGCTGATAGGTGTTACTTTCACATCTCCCTGAAATGCTTTTTCAAAAGTAGACAAGTATGGTCAAGTCTGTTTTAGAGATGTTCAGGTTCGGTTGCACTCGGATTTACTCGGGGCTCGAAACGGCATCTTATTGGATCATGGATGTCACACGTTTTGGATAGCCAATAAGCAAAACCCGAAATACCCGAGTAAATCCGAGTAAAACCGAACCCGCTCATCTTTAGTCTGTTTGTGCCTTCATAATAAAACTGATTGGCTACTTAACGCATATGCACCAAGCCCTGGAATGCAATAGATTCTGGAGCTTAGATGGGGTGGGAAACGTCATCTTTAGATGGTATATGCCCTATAGAAGCCTATAGGATCCCTCCCAGCAACCCACTCCTCAGCCCACACATTTGCAGATAGGACTTCAGATCATAAACCCGGAAGTCCTATCATCGCGAAGGACAGCACTTACCACAAGAGCTGTTAGGATTTTCTTCAAGCATATGACGTTAATAAACCCTGCGATGCTTGCGAAGAGTGGCAGGATGCATAGCAACAAAATACGATGCTTCACAGCACTCAGTTTGTCATGTGATGGCGAAGGGGGGCGAAGGAGGGGATAGAGCTCAGAGAGTAGTTGACTGGCTTCTCTTCTCACTTCATCATGTGTCATGTGACTGTGGTTGACATGGTAGTCACATGACACTGCAGGATCTCTGCAGAATTATCAGTCAATTGCATAGTAATTTATTCATTAAAAAAAAACACAAAAAGCAAATAAAATATATATAATTGAAATAACAACCACCTATTTGCGGCTTTACCACTAATGGCCCTACTAAATATAAAGTTTAGAAAATAAAATTAAAAGAATTATAGTGTAACATCAATGAGCCCTGTATCTACTTTATATAATTTTCTACTTTAGCAGTTTTCTTCTCTTTAGACTCAATGTCCACATTTAATATTCAGATTCATTCAAGAGATTAATTGCACTGAGACTTTGGATACCAAAGTGTATACCTCCTCTGGTAGACACTGATTAGTAAATTGCATATGTGCTGGATATACTGGTATCAACAGCTAGTGACTCAGGGCCTGGTTCAGAGATGGGCACACTCTTGATTTTTTGCCACTGCGCATGCATCTAAGTCACACTGTGAATGTGCTGCAATAGTGACAGCGATCACTGTTAGTTTGGCGTAACGGTGGAGTGGCAACTCAGATGCGACTGTTTCAAGAGTGTCAGATGGTAGAAAACATCTTTCTTGTATTTCTTTATCCTTCATCTCTGCTGTAGTGTTTTGAAATCAAGCTAAAAAAAAGTATTTGCAATGATATCTGCGCTTCAGCAAAGACAATAGAGACTAAAGACAAAAGACTGCAGAGACAATAACATTGAGGATTGGGACTTCAGGATGTTCTTTTCTGCAAAATGGACATGCAAGGAAGAGGCACATCCCATGACATGAGATTAGACATTCGGGTTACTCAGGCTAACAAAGAAGAATCCATTGGGTAAGAAAATGTACATAAGTTGCAAAATGTAACAAATAACTGTTTCCCACACAATGTAAATCTGCTGGACATCGCCCTAACCACTGAATTTACTATTCAGTGGTTTGATGGTGTTTTGAAACCGCTGTTGATGAGTCTCAGTTTACAAACATCCAGATTCTGTTGGCCAATCAGAAGGTGAGGACTCATAATACATTTATAATCAGGACAATTGTTATATATGAAATAAGAAGGCAAATTCTCTAATGGGGTAATATTTTTTTATTAACGTATTAAGTGGTAAAACTAATGTTTCATTTCATTGAGAGCAATATTATTTATTTATTTATTATAGTAGAGAAGAAATATCTTAATTGTTAATGGGTGTTAAACAATGTTTTTTTATGATGAAGCAATATATATTATATTAAGGCTATATAAATGGTGCCCACATCATAATATAATTAAAAAAAATAACACCAATTTAGAATTAAATTAATATTCCTCCTTTAATATCATTAATATATAATAATTAATAATAATAATAATAATAATAATAATAATACTGGTCTGATATTGTATTTCTTTCATTCATGCTTATCTTTAAAAGGAAAACACGTTGTAACACTTTTGGTCCCTCTTCTTTAATTGTACCCTAATGGTTACGTGGAAATTATACAGTACATAGGGGAACATCATTTCCTGGAGAGATTTAAAAGCGTAGTCCCTGTGCAGTGACTGCAGTGCTTTGAGGAGAAAGAGTTGGAGGTATGACATATATTGTAAACAAGTCAACTGATAAGATATATTAACTGGTGTGCAGAGCATAGTCTTACACTCGGTTCATGGAACAGCTGGGAGTCAAGTGTTAGCTGAAAGTGCTACAGGATGTTTATCATGAGTGGGTAAAACTAGATTTATGGTAAGAACTTACCGTTGTTAAATCTCTTTCTGCGAGGTACACTGGGCTTCACAGGGAATAACATTGGAGGTGTAGAGTAGGATCTTGATCCGAGGCACCAACAGGCTAAAAGCTTTGACTGTTCGCAGAATGCATAGCGCCGCCTCCTCTATAACCCCGCCTCCGTGCACAGGAGCTCAGTTTTGTAGTTAGTGCCATGCAGTGCAGGCATACAACAGGTGGGCTGCTCCAGCAGCCCTCAGAAGAGCTTTCTTAAATGAACTTTGAAGACTTCAAGGGCTGCAGAAGAGACACTGTGAGTGTTAGATGTCACTCTGACATCTGCTGCAGCTCCATCGCCTCCCGCGCCCTGGTTGCCGGGAACTTACAGCGGAGGCTCCGGTTTGCTTCAGTTAGTCACACACCCCGTCGCAGCTCTCCAGGATCGCGTGGATGCACTTTGGGAGGAGGTAAGAGGGTCCCCCAGTCGGGACCCGCTGGTAATCACAATCCAGCGCGGCCAGTGGCAGGCGGGCCGCGCGCGCTGGCGTGGACACTGTGGTAGTACAGGGACCCCACTAGACCACCAGGTCAAGGGCACAGGTTGGTTTTACTAAAAATCGTTTGGTACATTGCCCGCAGTACCCGGTGGTGAAGTCCAGCAAGGGGATAAGGCTTTGACCTGTAGCCCCTCCCCCAGCCCCAGGGCGCCATTTAGAGTAAATGTTCCCGCCCTGGAGCTGCATCTCTCTCTCTCCCTCACTCCCTGTCAGTGTTTGGGCACCATTTCCCGCATGCTGAGCTGATCCTGGGACTATTTGGGCAAATCCTCCTCTGTAAAGCCGCCTGCCTGTCAATGCTGTGCATTTTATAGGACACTTAAGTAAACTACATGTCTGCTGACAGCGTTAGTTAAGAAACAGTGCATTTAATCAGGGTTATGTAGTACAAGTACCCTGTGATATACATCCAGTATTTACTGTGCATTAAAATATCTAATGAGTGTATAGCTATACTTAGTATTACTTAGTATTGCTAGTCCAGTGCAGTTTTATTGTGCATGTCATAATTTCTGCATTGTACATGTGACTGGGTGTGTGCATATACAGCTGCTGCGTGACTTCCATTTTGTGTATCTCACTCAGATTGCTATCCCTATATTCTGTACCCTGAGGGGGCTAGGTGCGTCAGGGTTATTATTTAATATAGGTGTTTCACAGGATATGCTTATTGTGTATTTATCTCTGTGATTTTCAGTCACCTCTTGATTTCTCTTGTGTTTACACTGCACAGGGACTTCTTGTTAAGGGATTAGGCTGCTGATATTGTACTGGGTTGCCCATAGACTGAGCTTTCAGTTATGTCAGCTACAAGGGGCAACGGAGCTGGTGCTGATCCCTCATTGCGTGGTGGTGACACTGCAGACACGTTAGAGGAAAACATAGCAGCAGAGGGTTCAGGTTCTGGGGGTTCCTTACCCCCTAGTGGGACCTGAGCAACAGGGGTTCAAAATTACCCGCCTTGGGCTACTTTCTCCATGTTATTAAGTACGCTGGTAACTAAACTTACGCCCCCTATGGGACCTCTTGTGCCGGTACATCTGCTAATGGTCCCTGCGGTTAATCCGCCATGGGCAGATCACCTGTCCAATCAGTTACAGCAATTGAACCAATCACTGACTAAACAGAAATCTAACCCTCGTCCACCCAAAACAAAGAGGTCCTCTAAGCAGGCTATTACTTCCTCACAATCCACCCACGTCCCTGACACCTCGTCTGATGAGGATGGCGTGTATACTGACCCCACAGACACTGACCCTGATGATTCTGATGGGGAATCGGTCTCTCAGGTGAATGTTCCTGACTTATTGGAGGCTATCATGCTAATTCTTCAAATTACTGATGATTCAGAGCCTGATGCTGCCCCTAAGAAACCGGACAGATTTAAACGTCAGAAAGTCGTTAAACAATTTTTACCTCATTCTGACCATTTAGTTGACATACGTCCTGGGAAAATCCAGGAAATAAATTTACACCTCATAAGAAGTTGCTGGCTCGCTATCCCCTCGCGGCGGAGCTAAGTAAAAATTGGTAAACACCCCCTCCAGTGGATTCGCAAGTGGCGTGGCTGGTGGTATCCTCAGCTCTACCTGTAACTACCGACACTTCTCTGAAAGAACCGATGGATAAGCTTGTGGAGGGTTGTTTAAAGGCAATTTACACCCTAGCGGGTGCTGTGCATCGACCCACTATTGCAGCAACATGGGCTGCAGAAGCTATTGAAGCGTGGGCTCAGGAGGTGGAAGCAGAGCTGCCTTCCAACTTTTCTGATAATGCTAGACAATGTCTCTCGTATATTGTCACAGCCTCTCATTACATTAATGAGGTGGCTTCTGATGCTGGTATTTTGGCGGCCAAGGCTTCTACTATGTCCATTTTGGCCCGCCGGATTCTATGGTTACGGTCCTGGTCTGTGGATCTGGATTCTAAAAAAACCCTGGAGGTGCTCCCTTTTAAGGGAAACATTCATTTTGGAGAGGACCTCAACAAGATAGTGGCTGACTTAGCTTCTGCTAAAACAGCGTGCCTACCTAGTACTGCTCCTTCGGTTCTGAAGGCTAAGAGTACTTCCTTTCGCTCCTTTCGTCTTTCAGGTAAAGCAAAAGGTCAGGCGTACCCGAAACAGGCTTGCACTTCCAAAACCTCTAAGCCCAAGCCTAAACAGGCCTGGGCTTCCCGTCAGCCTGCTTCCAAAATTGACAAACCTGCTGCATGATGGGGCGGGCCTCCCTCTGGGGGATCCCAGTGTGGGAGGCCGACTACTAGGGTTTACACAGGAATGGTTGAAGACCACTTCCGATGCCTGGGTACAGGAAGTCGTCACTCGCAGATACACCCTATCCTTCAAGAATCGTCCCCCTCATCGATTTTGCGTGACAGATGTCCCTCAGGCAAAAACTCTTCATTCGGTGGTAGAGTCCCTCCTGGACACAGGAGTGGTAGTACAGGTGCCTCTGGCTCAGAAAGGCAAGGGGTACTATTCACCGCTGTTCCTAGTCCTGAAACCGAATGGGTCCTCTCCGCCCATTCTCAACCTCAGGTCCTTGAACAGATTTGTGACAGTCTCCAAGTTTCGTATGGAAACTGCGCTCTATTGTTCTGGCCTTGGAGCCTGGGGATTATATGGTCTCCCTGGACATACAGGATGCTTGCCTGCATATTCCTATTGCAATGTCGCATCAGCAGTACCTGCGGTTTGCTGTGGGCAACCTCCATTATCAATTTTGGGCTTTACCTTTTGGTTTGACCACAGCCCCGCGTGTCTTCACAAAGGTCATGGTGGTAATGATGACTGTACTTTACCGTCAAGGGGTCAGGATCCTCCCGTATCTGGATGACTTGTTGATCCTGGCAAATTCCCCAGAAATTCTCCTACGTCATCTGGATCTGACGCTCCAGTTTCTGCAAGCCCACGGGTGGCTCATCAACTGGAAGAAGTCTTCCCTGGTCCCTGCTCAGAGCATGGTGCACCTACTCTACACCCCCGATGTTATTCCCTGTGGAGCCCAGTGTACACCGCAGCAGAAATAGGCTTTGGCTGTTTGTAGTTACAGCGGTATACTGGGAATACAGTGTAAGAGAATGGCAATTGGGGTTACAGGTAATGCTGTGTGGTGTCCCAGAGCTAGATATAACTGACTGGCCAAGGAACACGGGGGTCATTCCAAGTTGATCGCTCGCTAGCAGTTTTTAGCAGCCGTGCAAATGCTATGCCTCCGCCCACTGGGAGTGTATTTTAGCTTAGCAGAAATGCGAAAGGTCGTATTGCAGAGCGCCTGCAACATTTTTTTGTGTCGTTTCAGAGTAGCTCAAAACCTACTCAGCGCTTGCGATCACTTCAGACTATTCAGTTCTGGATTTGACATCACACACCCGCCCAGCGTTTGCCCAGCCACGCCTGCGCTTTCCTTAGCATGCCTGCATTTTTCCGAACACTCCCTGAAAACGGTCAGTTGCCACCTAGAAACGCCCACTTCATGTCAATCACTCTGTGGCAACCAGTGCGACTGAAATGCATCAATAGACCCTGTGCAAAACTGCATCGTTCGTTGTGCCCGTACGTCGCAAATACGCATGTGCAGAACTGACGTTTTTTAGCCTGATCGGTGTGCTGCGAACAAATGCTGCTAGCCATCAACTCGGAATGACCACCACGGTGTATCAGCGTTACACACGGAATAGCATAGAGGTTGTTTGGTTCTAGCAGGTAACAGACCCTACTGGTAAGTCAAATACAATCAATATTGGGGAAGAAGTTATAATACCGCCAGTCGGGATTACGTTGGTCACAATACTGACGCCGGAATCCTGACAGGGGGTGAAATGCCGCTGCCGGAATACCGTCAAGACAGGCTATTCTCTCTCTGTGTCCACGACACCCCCATAGTGAGAATATAACCTTTGGCTAGCGCAGCGTGACGGATGGGATCCTGCTGTTGGGATCATGACATAATAATTATGTCATGATCCCAACAGCAGGATCCCATCCGTCACGCTGCGCTAGCCAAAGGTTATATTCTCACTATGGGGGTGTCGTGGACACAGAGAGAGAATAGCCTGTCTTGACGGTATTCCGGAAGCGGCATTTCACCCCCTGTCAGGATTCCGGCATCAGTATTGTGACCAACGTAATCCCGACTGGCGGTATTATAACTTCTTCCCCAATATTGATTGTATTTGACTACACAGGGGCCAGGGCAGTGCGGTGAGCTAAATGGCTCAGGAGGCACTAGCTGGCCCCAGAGCCAGATTTACACACAATATATGAGTCAAAGGGTACATCTGGGCATAATACACAGGTGCAGCAGTATAAACTGCTGGAAATCTGGTAAGGTTTGATCAGAGATGTGCAGAAAAGACAGGCGCCTCACCTGCCATAGACTTTTTACTCCAGAGTTTTGGCTATAATAATTATTAGAATAATGCAAAGGAGATATTTCTAACATATTCTTTGTATTTGTCATATACTTTACACAGTCAAAACTCTGACATAAACGTAAGTATGACAGGAAAGGCTCTGCCTCACCCCACCGCATGTCACTGGTACGTATACCCAATATTGATATTATGACGTATCAAATTACTGCATTTAGAAACTCATCATGTGATATACTATATGTCATGTAGAGATGTGCAGTTCGGTTTTTCTGAAATACAAACACACCTGACCTTAGGGGTTCTGAGTTGAATCAAGTCCAAGCTCGGAATCACTTTGGTGTTGTTCCAAGTGGAACCGAGACCCAGCTCAGGTCTGTTCTCAGTTCGGAACTCAGATTTAGAAACCAAACTTGGATTTTTTTATTGCATATAATAGGTCCACATTACATGATTTTACCTGTTTTTATTGATTTTGTTAATTTATTTTATCTATTTTAAAGAAATTCAAAATCGATTCAAAACCAAATCTGACCCAAAACACTTGAGGGTGGTTTTGACAAAATGAAAGCCAAAACACAATGATGAATTAGAACTAAAACCAAAACATGGCGGTCTGTGCACATCTCTAGTGTCACGACCTATAAAACATGTTTCTCCTAGCCCAGCTCTAGAATCAGTAACCTGTGTCCTATTCCCCATCCTCTTTTTCCTTCTTTTATCCGACAGTAGCTGGAGAAATGGGATCGTGAGAAATAAAAGCGATCACATTAACATACAGGAGACACCATCCGTCACATCTCAGGATTAAGAGAATATTACAGACAATGGGGCACATGTATTATACCTGGAGAAGCGATAAAGCAGTGATAAGTGGAAGGTGATAATGCACCAGCCCATCAGCTCCTAACTGTCATTTTCCAAACCCGTAATTATGAGCTGGTGAGTTATCACCTTCCACTTATCACTGCTTTATCACTTCTCCAGGCTTAGTACACCTGCCCCAATGGATCAATCATTACTGTTTAGCATAGGTCCACTGTCCATCCCTTTTCTTTCTATGTAAGGCGATCCTATTGCTTGTTTCATGTTAATCTAATTATTATTACTATTTACTACCAGTTATTTATATAGCGCACATATATTCCGCAGCGCTTTACAGAGAATATTTTGGCCATTCATATCAGTCCCGGCACCAGTGGAGCTTACACTCTATATACCCTACCACATGTACACGCATACATATTCACGCTAAGGTTAATTTGAAGGGAGCCAATTAACCTACCAGTATATTTTTGGATTGTGGGAGGAAACCGGAGTACCTGGAGGAAAACCACGCAAGCACAGGAACAATATACAAACTCCACACAGTTAGGGCCATGGTGGGAATTGAACCCATGACCTCAGTGCTGTGAGGCAGTAATACTAACCATTACACCATCTGTGCTGCCCAAATGTTTCTGTAACCATGCATCACATGTAATCTTACTCATAGTTAATATGTATAATAAAGCCATTAATTGAAATTTTGGGTTCCTGAATCAAGAAAGAAATTTGTCATCTCACCAAGCCCTAAATTGTTCTTAAAATTAATCTAGTATACTGTACTAATATGTTGTGCCCTGCTTAGTTACAGCCCTAGTGTAGAAGTCTGTCTGTCTGTCCAAGCTCTATAATGTACTATATATCAGTTTTCATTCATTCTTCTTCATTGTGCTTCACACAGTGAAATATTCTGTAGGAGACAGGTGACTATGGGAGTCTTCAAGACCCACAAAGCTGTTCAAATACATTTGATTTCCTACTATTGGGTAGATGTATAACGATAACTATTTCATCATAACCTAGTTTGTCAATGTGATCATAATTTGTAACTGGCACCATTTATTTATTTATTACCAGTTATTTATATAGCGCACACATACTCCCCAGCGCTTTACAGAGAATATTTGGCCATTCACATCAGTCGCTGACCCAGTGGAGCTTACAATCTATATTCCTTAGCACATTTATACGCACACATAGTCATACTAGGGTTAATTTTGTCAGAAGCCAATTAACCAACCAGTATATTTTTGGATTGTGGGAGGAAACCGGAGTACCTGGAGGAAACCCACGCAAGTACGAAGAGAATATACAAACTCCACACCGTTAGGGCCATGGTGGGAACCAGTAGCTTACCTTTGGGTGGCTTTGCAGAATAGATGGATAAGTGTCCGTTTAGCAGTTTCTAACATAATCAAATAATTAAATAATGTGCTGGAACTTTCAAGGGCGCTGTTTACTTCAAAGGTATGTTGTTTAGGAGCAATGAGGGTAGGCAGTTCCAATAAATATGAACGCCAATTCATCATAAATATGTATGCACTTGCTAGAGTTTCCATAGCTCGACTATGGATGGCTCCCGAAAGTCCTGTTCTTTCTTCATGGTTGTCTTTGGTTAGACTATTGGTTCAACATGGAAGACTTGTGTATAGCGTTAGAGAGGAAGAACTTAAGTTTCAACAGATATGGGAGCCTTGGAATAAATCCAGGTAAGCAAAAAAGCCAATGATAGAATGAGACGGAGTAACATCATTAACTGACTTAAGGTATAAACAACAAATGAAAAAAGATGAAAGGGCAGTTAATGTTGAAGGTCGATGCAGCAGTAATATTATAATTAAATTAAAAAAAATTAATTATTCTTTTTTTTGTATGCAGTGCTAATACCAGATAAATTGGCACAATGCTATCTGACAAAATAAAAAGTTGTCGGCTAATATACTGAATATAAGCAAGGTTTGCGAATAATGTGGGTTAGAATGACTATATAAGGGCTGATGTGCACAGGGCAGGCAACAGAAATATTGGGGCTCTGTACAGTGACATCTCTGTGGACCCCTCAGATTATATATATATATATATATATATATATATATATATTTTTTTTTTTTTTTTTATGTTTTTTATTTTATTTTTTTCAGCCCAAAGAGTTGCACTCACAATTAATATCATCCACATCTGCTGGGGTGCATAATCCAAACCAAGCTAGGTCTCAATAATAGCAACATTTTTCAAGGAATACACTCACCAGTCTTGTCCAAGGTGAAAAAAGTGAATTTAATACCTCATCATATTTACAGGGTCACGGTCGGTCAACGTTTCGGTCCCTGCCAGGACCTTTGTCAAGACCACAGATACAGGCTGCTACTTCCCCTGCACCAGTCACTCACTGTGGAACCATAAATACCATTAGTCACTCAAAAACAAATATAGAAAGTATACACTCACTTCATAAGTAGAGCACCATATACTATGTCCATGCAGAGCTCACCCATATTAGTAAAAATAGTAATATTCAGATTATTACCTCTGTTAGCAGCCATAACACGGCTGTTAGCGCTGTGGAACACACGCGGCCGTCTTGGAACGCATAGCACTTCCTGTAGAAAGACGCGTACTTCCGGTCCCGTCATCAATAGCGCTCGTGGCGGAGCGCACAACACCACGGGGACGTACAAGGCTCCTCCCATCGGCTCCACCCACAAGGCGATCACAGCGACAACACCACTTACCCTCATCATAGTTTAATCATTATCACTAGTCAAATACATACTCACTCCAAACTGAGTTCTATAATTTGAAGGAACATGTAGTATCAGCGCTGGCTGTAGTTTAAGTCGCCTAGCAACAGACAACAGCGGCAACATCATCAACCCTCACTGCTGTTAAGTCATTATTCAGATACATAATCCATGCAGGGTTTTGCAATGTAATGGAAAAATACAATAACAGCGTTGGTACCCCAGGACAACAACACTAGAGGTTGTGATTTAAGTTGCCCCGCAACAAATCTGCATAGACATACTACATCATAGGATCGAAGCACATACGCCCCCACATGTAGGTAACCACATCTAACATATGTCCAGGGCCGGCTGCTCACCAGGTAAGTATAGGTCCACAGTGAACAATACTAATAAAACATCAAACAAATAATACAGTGTAAATGCAATAAATACACAAATACCTAATAACCAAAAGGATTAAAAAGAGAAATTAAAATATATGTATGTATGTATGCAACAAAATTTTCTGTGCTGTATAAGAAACTGTTAATAAATAATAAACATATTTATCTATACACATATATAAATATTTATACCTCTCCTTCCTCCTCCACACAACCCACAGGCTGTGTCTCCCAGCTCCCTCACCCCATCCCAAAGCCCTCAAAAGTCCACTCTTACCCCGGGGAGAGACTCACCTTACACCCCACCAGAAAAAGCCAGTACAGGGCATGGGAATCCTGGCCAGCAGAGCTGCTGCCATGTCCCGTAGCTGCCTGCAACAGAGCTGGACCTAGAAGAGCGGACTCACACTTGTGTCGCACAGTCACTGTGTGTGAGGCGCTCCTGTCACTCTGAGGCTGCGCCCACCCAGCCTACAGCTCGTTGCCCTATTTGGACAAGATGGCTCACTTCCCTGCTGGGTACTAAGGGGCGTAACCTTGGGGCCCCTCTAATCCTTGGGGCCTGGTACGGGTGTCTCCTTTGACCCCTCCTGTCGCCGGCCCTGGATGTGCAAGATAATGAAGAACAGGGTACACAGGATAAAATTATCTATACTCCCATTATCACTGAATTTCTCTTACGTCCTAGAGAATGCTGGGGTCCACATTAGTACCATGGGGTATAGACGGGTCCGCTAGGAGCAACGGGCACTTTAAGAGTTTAAAAGTGTGGGCTGGCTCATCCCTCTATGCCCCTCCTACCAGACTGAGTTTAGAAAATGTGCCCGGAGGAGCCGGTCACAGCTAGGGGAGCTCCATAGGAGTTTTTCTAGTTTTATTATTTTTCTTAGAATTAGGCACAGGGAGGCTGCTGGCAACAGCCTCCCTGCTTCGTGAGACTTAGGGGGGAGTAGTGTCCAACCCTGAGAGTTTAATGGCCACTATCTCCGCTGACAGGACACTGAGCTCCTGAGGGTGATGATCGTTAGCCGCCCGAGGTGACCGCTCACTCCCGCAGCATGCCGCCACCCCCTAACAGAGCCAGAAGATTTCGGTAGCGAGTGAGTCACCGACGACCTGACAAGCAGGGAGCCGGTGTGAATGGTGGCAACAGGGTAGGAGTGCAGTTCTAACTGCGCTCCGGAGAGCTCTGCGGTACACAGTGCGGAGCTATGAGGGTCGCCCTGAGCTAGCACAGACACCCTACACTGGTCACTCAAGGCTGTCAGGTACTCTCCTCAGAGCGGACCCAGCAGCTTCCAGTGCCATTTTCTCCCTGCAGATACAGCTACAGAGACGATGACTGGGAGTGCTGTCCTTCCACACGACTCCTGTGCGGTACCAGGTGGTTGTAGACAGTGCCGTAACTAGACATTTTAGCGCTGTGTGCAAGAAACAGCATCGGCGTCCCCCCCCCATACACAAGACAGGGCCAATGTGCGCTCTAGGCGTGTACAAAAATGTAGGGGCGTGGCTTCATGGGGAAGGGGCGTAGCCACAGAGCTCCCTTTTGCACATTATGGCAGCAGAGCCCCCCTTTTTACACATTATGGCAGCAGAGCCACCCTTTTTACACTTACGGCAGACAGCGTTCCCCTTTTTACACATTATGATAGACAGCGTCCCCTTTTTACACATTACGGCAGCAGAGCCCCCCTTTTTACACATTACGGTGGACAGCGTCCCCCTTTTTACACATTACAGCAGACAGCGTTCCCTTTTTACAGATTACGGCAGCAGAGCCCCCCTTTTTACACATTACGGTGGACAGCGTCCCCCTTTTTACACATTACGGCAGACAGCGTCTGCTTTTTACACATTACGGCAGACAGCGTCCCCCTTTTTACCAATTACGGCAGATGGCGCCCCCTTTTTACACATTACGGCAGACAGCGTCCCCCTTTTTACACATTACGGCAGACGGCGTCCCCTTTTTACACATTACGGCAGACAGCGTCCCTCTTTTTACCAATTACGGCAGATGGCGTCCCCTTTTTACACATTACGGCAGACAGCGTCACCCTTTTTACACATTATGGCAGACGGCGTCCCCTTTTTACACATTATGGCAGACAGCGTCCCCCTTTTTACATATTATGGGAGACAGCGCCCCCCTTTTTACACATTACAGCAGACAGCGTCCCCCTTTTTTGTGTGCAAGAAACAGCATCGGCGCCCCCCCCCCCCCATATACAAGACAGGGCCAGTGTGCGCTCTAGGCGTGTACAAAAATTTAGGGGCGTGGCTTCATGGGGAAAGGGCGTAGCCACAGAGCTCCCTTTTACACATTATGGCAGCAGAGCCCCCCTTTTTACACATTACGGCAGACAGCGTCCCCCTTTTTACACATTACGGCAGACAGCATCCCCCTTTTTACACATTACGGCAGCAGAGCCCCCCTTTTTACACATTACAACGGACAGCGTCCCCTTTTTACACATTACGGCAGACGGCGTCCCCTTTTTACACATTACAGCAGACAGCGTCCCCCTTTTTACACATTACGGCACACAGCGTCACCCTTTTTACACATTACGGCAGACGGCGTCCCCTTTTTACACATTACGGCAGACGGCGTCCCCCTTTTTACATATTATGGGAGACAGCGCCCCCCTTTTTACACATTACGGCAGACAGCGTCCCCCTTTTTACACATTACGGCAGCAGAGTCTCATATATATAAACTGTGGGCCAGACATAAGTTATGATGAAGGAGGGAGGGACTCACCACAGCCAGTCCCTGTGTCGATATAGACGGCAGGGGCTGCGGGTTGTTGCTGCGCTTTTTATGTCCCCCACAGACTCATGTCTGGTGCTGGCGGGAGGCTGGGCAATAGCATTGCTGGTCTCAATAGAGTGTGCAGCGTTGGGGGACAGGGAGAAGTGCCCAGCGCAGCACAGGTTCCTCGTTATGCCCAGCACCAGGTCTCGGGAGTCCGGACAGAGGGGGCGGAACGTGCAGGCATTCAGCTGCAGCGCGCCACTGCCCATGTTATCAGTCAGAAAGGGAGCCGGGGCTTGGGTGCTATCCTTCTCGGGTAGCCACAGCGCTGCAGATAACTGGTGATGGCTGGTTGGCGGGCGGCCATAGGTAGTTACGGCACTGGTTGTAGAAGGGGGGGAGGCTGTAAATTACTGTTTAGTCTATTAAGGGTACACAGTCAGCGCCAGGTATTTTGTTTACAACTGCCTAATTAAGCGCTGTGTGTGCTGGCTCCAAGCTCTGTGTTTCTCTGAAGGTACTTGGGGGGGGAAACTGTGTCTGACTTTCCCTGTGTGCGTGTGGGTGTATGTTCTCTCACATAGCCATGTCCAGGGACTCTGTGTCTTATGCTGCAGATGAAGTTTCTTCTCCAGAGGAATCCATCCCCTGTATCCAGGAATGTAGTGTCTTGTCTCAGGCTTCTATCTCTGAGCCAGAATGGCTGACTACAATAAAGGGAATGATCTCTCAGATTGCTACTAGGGTGGCTCATACTGAGTCTGAAACTCAGGTTTTAAAGAATTCTATGGCAGTTTGGTCAGGTTCTGTTCCTATTCCTTCTAAAAGCCCCTAGCATATACCCACAGAAACGTGCGCTTGCCCAGATTATGCAAGCCCACACGGATACCGACTCTGATACAATAGAAGATGATGGAGATGTGCTGAGGAGGGCAGCATCCCTTGCAAAGGGGGTGCAGCTCATGATTGATGCCATTAGAGAAGTATTAAGCATTACTGATACACCACCAGAGCAGGTTGAGGAGGCTTACTTCACAGACAATAAGAAAGCCTCGCTAACCTTCCCTGCGTCTAAAGAATTAAACGCTCTATTGAAAAATCCTGGGAAACCCCAGAGAAAAAATTCCAGATTCCCAAGAGGGTTCTGGTTGCTTTTCCCTTCCCTGAGGAGGATAGAAAAAAATGGGAAAACCCGCCCATAGTTGACGCATCTGTTTCCAGGCTGTCAAAAAAGGTAGTGTTACCTGATCCCGGATCTACCGCGTTAAAAGAACCGGCTGATCGTAAAATTGGCACTACGCTCAAATCCATATACACTTCTTCAGGGGTGGCGTTAAGGCCTACTATTGCCTGTGCATAGATTTCTGAAGCTATAGTAAAGTGGTCAGGCACGTTACTAGAAGACTTAGATACAATGGATAGAAGTGACATTGAACTGTTTTTACGTAACATACAGGATTCTGCGGGTTTCATGGTGGAGTCCATGAAGGACCTGGGTACGCTGAATGCAAGAATATCTTCCATGTTGGTCTCAGCTGACAGGGGACTCTGGCTATGCCAGTGGTCTGCAGACTCGGAATCCAGGAGAAGTGTGGAGAACCTACTCTTCACAGGTCAGGCTCTATTTGGGGAAGCGTTGGATGCGTGGATTTCCACGGCTACCACGGGTAAGTCACCTTTTCTTCCCCCAGCTGCTCCTTCTGTGAAGAAACCCTTTTCTTCTTCGGCATCGCAGTCCTTTCAGACCGTTAAGACGATAAAGTCCGAACCTCCTACCACTTTCTTTAGAAGTGGTCAGGCAAAATCCAAGAAGCCTGCTCCTGCAGGCTCCCAGGACCAGAAGCCTGCTTTTGGTTCCTCAAAATCATCAGCATGACGGTGGACCGCACAGCCTGGAGAACGGATTGGTGGGTGCGATGTTTCAGCCACGTCTGGGTGTCATCCGGCATGGATCCCTGGGTACAGGTTATTGTGTCCCAGGGGTACAGACTGGAGTTCCAAGAACTCCCGCCTTACTGATTCTTCAAATCAGGCTTGCCAGCTTTACTGACAGACAGGGCTATCCTACAGGAAGCTATCCAAAAATTGGAAAAGTCAGAGGTCATTGTTACAATTCCACCTCATATGCATCACATGGGTTACTATTCAAACCTTTTCATGGTACCGAAACCGGATGGTTCGGTCAGACCAATTTTGAACTTGAAATCGTTAAACTCTTATTTGAGGGAGTTCAAATTCAAAATGGAGTCTCTGAGAGCGGTGATCTCAGGTCTGGAGGAGGGAGAGTTTCTGGTATCTCTGGATATCAAGGATGCGTACCTCCACTTCCCGATTTGGCCGCTGCATCAGGCTTATCTCAGATTTGCACTGTTAGACAGTCACTATCAGTTTTAGGCACTGCCATTCGGGCTCTCCATAGCACGAGGGTGTTCACCAAGGTGATGGCAGAGATGATGGTTCTCCTCTGCAGACAGGGATTGAACATTATTCCATGTCTGGCCGATCTGCTGATAAAGGCATCGTCCAGGGAGAGGTTGTTGCAGTCCATTGCTATCACGACTCGTCTGCTCAGGGAACATGGTTGGATCCTGAACCTTCCAAAGTCACATTTGGAACCGACGAGGAGATTGTCTTTCCTGGGGATGATCCTTGACATGGAAGTGCAGAGGGTGATTCTACCAGTGGAGAAAGCGTTGGTGATACGATCGATGGTCCGGGATGTCTTGAAGCCTGCCTGGGTATCGGTTCATCAGTGCAGTCGCCTTCTGGGAAAGATGGTGGCCTCCTACGAGGCTCTACAGTACGGCAGATTTCATGCTCGTTCCTTCCAACTGGACCTCCTAGACAAGTGGTCGGGTTCTGATCTACAAATGCACCAGAGCATACATCTGTAGCCAAAAGCAAGGATTTCACTCCTCTGGTGGCTGCAAATACCTCACCTTCTGGAGGGCCGCAGGTTCGGGATTAAGGACTGGATCCTTCTAACCACACATGCATGTCTCAGGGGATGGGGCGCAGTCACTCAAGGGGAAACATTCCAAGGAAGGTGGTCAAGTCTGGAATCCAGTCTTCCAATAAACATTCTGGATCTAAGAGCCGTGTACAATGGTCATCTCCAAGCGGCACATCTTCTTCGAGATCGGGCCATTCAAGTACAGTCAGACAATGTAACAATGGTGGCCTACATAAACCGACAGGGCGGAATGAAGAGCAGAGCTGCAATGTCGGAGGTAACAAAAATCATCCTCTGGGCAGAAATGCACGCGTTGGTGCTGTCAGCAATTTCCATTCCGGGAGTGGACAACTGGGAAGTGGACTTCCTCAGCAGACACGATCTCCATCCAGGTGAGAGGGGCCTCCATCCAGAGGTGTTTACGGAGGTGACAAATCTTTGGAGTGTACCTCAAATAGACATGATGGCCTCCCATCTCAACAAGAAGCTTCGGAGGTATTGTTCCAGGTCAAGAGACCTGCAAGCAGTGGATGCCTTGGTGACTCCGTGGGTGTTCCAGTCAGTGTACGTGTTCCCTTCACTTCCACTCATTTTAAGGATCCTAAAGCTCATAAGGAGAACAAAAGTTCAGACAATCCTCATCGCTCCAGATTGGCCAAGAAGGGATTGGTACGTGGACATTCTGGGTCTACTGCTGGAAGACCCGAGGCCTCTCCCTCTTCAGGAGGACCTGCTGCAACACTGGCCGTTCGCCTATCAAGACTTATTGGCCCTCATTCCGAGTTGTTCGCTCGCTAGCCGCTTTTCGCAGCAATGCACACGCTAAGCCGCCGCCCTCTGGGAGTGAATCTTAGCTGAATTGCGAACGATGTATTCGCAATATTGCAAAATGATTTTACTTTGCAGTTTCTGAGTAGCTCGAGACTTACTCTTCCAGTGCGATCAGTTCAGTGCTTGTCGTTCCTGGTTTGACGTCACAAACACACCCAGCGTTCGCCCAGACACTCCCCCGTTTCTCCAGCCACTCCCGCGTTTTTCCAAGAAACGGCAGCGTTTTTTCCCACACTCCCATAAAACGGCCAGTTTCCGCCCAGAAACACCCACTTCCTGTCAATCACACTACGATCACCAGAACGAAGAAAAAACCTCGTAATGCCGTGAGTAAAATACCAAACTTCTTAGCAAATTCACTTTGCGCAGCTGCAGTGCGAACATTGCGCATGCGCAGTTTGCGGAAAATCGCTGCAAAGCGATGAAAAATAATGAGCGAACAACTCGGAATGAGGGCCATTGTGGCTACGTTTGACGGCATGGAAGTTGAACACCAGAAACTAGCTCGGAAGGGCATTCCAAACAAGGTTATTCCTACCCTGATATAGGCTAGGAAAGTAGTAAAGTATAAACATTACCATCGCATTTGAAAACGGTATGTATCTTGGTGTGAATCCAAGAAGTTTCCTACGGTGGAGTTTCAACTGGAATGATTTCTCCTCTTCCTACAAGCAGGTGTGGATAGATATGGGCATGAGGTTGGGATCCGTAAAGGTCCAGATTTCGGCCTTATCCATTTTCTTTCAGAAACAACTGGCTTCCCTCCCTGGGGTTCAGACTTTCTTGAAAGGGGTTCTGCACATCCAGCCTCCCTTTGTGTCGCCTACGGCACCCTGGGATCTTAACGTGGTGTTGCAGTTCCTCCAATCGGATTGGTTCGAGCTTCTACAGGGGGTTGAGGTCAAGTTTCTCATGTGGAAGGCTGTCACTTTGTTGGCCTTAGCTTCTGCTAGACGTGTGTCGGAGTTGGGGGCTTTGTCTTGTAAAAGTCCCTACTTGATCTTCCATGAAGATAGAGCTGAGCTCCGGACACTTCAACACTGCCTTCCAAAGGTTGTGTCGGCTTTTCATATCAATCAGCCTATTGTGGTGCCAGTTGCTACTGGCTCCTCAATTCCATCAAAGTCCTTGGATGTTGTATGGGCTCTGAAAATTTATGTGAAGAGAACTGCTCGTCACAGAAAGTCGAACTCTCTGTTTGTCCTGTATGATCCCAAGAAAATTGTGTGTCCTGCTTCTAAGCAGATGATCTCCCACTGGATCAGGTTCACTATCCAGCATGCATATTCGACAGCAGGATTGCCATGTCCAAAATCTGTTAAGGCCCACTCTACTCGTAAAGTGGGTTCTACCTGGGCGGCTGCCCGGGGTGTCTTGGCTTTACAGCTTTGGCGAGCGGCTACTTGGTCTGGGTCGAATACGTTTGCTAAGTTATACAAGTTCGATACTTTGGCCGCTAAAATTTGGTCAAACAGTTCTGCAGGAGCCTCCGGTTCTCCCTCCCGATCTGGGAGCTTTGGTACATCCCCATGGTACTAATGTGGACCCCAGCATCCTCTAGGACAGGCATTCCCAACCGCGGTCCTCAAGGCACACAAACAGTGCAGGTTTTAGTGATATCCAGGCTTCAGCACAGATGGTTAAATCAAAATAACTGAGGTACTAATTAAGTCACCTATGTTCAAGCAGGGATATCACTAAAACCTGGACTGTTAGTGTGCCTTGAGGCCCGTGGTTGGGAAACACTGCTCTAGGACGTAAGAAAAAATAGGATTTTAATTACCTACTGGTAAATCCTTTTCTCGTAGCCCCTAGAGGATGCTGGGCGCCCGCCCAGTGCTTCGTTAATCTGCAGTGGTTGCTTGGTTCAGTACTACGTTGTTCTTTGTTAAGTACTGCGTTATTACTTGGTTCATTAATGTTATTCAGCTGTTGCTGAGTTTTCAAGCTAGTTAGCTTGGTTTGCCTTGTTTGTGTGAGCTGGTGTGACTCTCGCCACTATCTGTTTATAATCCTTCTCTCGAAGTTGTTGGTCTCCTCGGGCACAGTTTCTAGACTGAGTCTGGTAGGAGAAGCATAGAGGGAGGAGCCAGCCCACACTATTAAACTCTTAAAGTGCTAGTGGCTCCTAGTGGACCCGGCTATACCCCATGGTACTAGTATGGACCCCAGCAACTAAACATTGTAATACATACTGTACTTTCATGATATATTTGCTCATTTCTTTTATTTCACATATTTTTACATACTATATACGACAAACTTATTTTTTCTTATTGACACTTAAGGATACACAAGACACAGCTAACTATTGTTATTATACTAAAAATGAAAGTTGTAAACTTAAAAAGGATACACAAGCCATAGTAGGTCCCTTTACTTACACCTAAAAGATATAGGGGTTGATTTCGAGTTGTTCGCTTGCTAGCAGATTTTAGCATTCCCACTCTTTCCCTGACACCCTCTCTCCAACACCTCCCTCTCTCTCTCCCTGATCCCCCCCTTTTTGTTCTTCCCCTTCTCTGTCTCCCTCAGTTCCTCGGGATCCGAACCCCCCCCGAACTTCACCCATTTTACACGGTTCCGAAGCAGCCTCGGATCCTCCCGCCTTTCTCGGTTAACCAGAGCGCGCCCGAACGTCATCATCCCGCTGTCGGATTCTCGCGAGAATCATATTCTATATAAGGAGCCGCGCGTCGCCGCTATTTTCACTCGTGCTTTGGAGATGATAGCGAGAGGACGTGACTGCGTTCTCTCAGTTTCTGTGCTCAGTGTGCTGCAAATATCAGTGCTCAGAGTGCTGCAAATATCTGTGCTCAGTGTGCTGAAAATATCTACATTCTCTGCATGAAAAACGCTCCATATCTGTGCTGCATTGTAGTATATAGTAGGAGGACAGTGCAGAATTTTGCTGACCACCAGTATATATATAGCAGTACGGTACAGTAGTCCATTGCTCTACCTCTGTGTCGTCAAGTATACTATCCATCCATACCTTTGCTGCATTTTAGTTGTGCGCAGTATATAGTAGGAGGACAGTGCAGAATTTTGCTGACCACCAGTATATATATAACAGTATGGTACAGTAGTCCATTGCTCTACCTCTGTGTCGTCAAAGGGTGGTCTTCAGTATGCCGACTGACGGGATCCCGGCGCACAGTATACCGGCGCTGGAATCCCGACAGCCGGCATACCGACACTTATTCTCCCTCGTGGGGGTCCACGACCCCCCTGGAGGGAGAATAAAATAGCCTGGCGAGCGTAGCGCGCCACCGTGCCCATAGCGTGGCGAGCGCAGTGAGCCCGCAAGGGGCTCATTTGCGCTCGCCACACTGTCAGTAAGCCAGTGGTCATACTCCCGGCGCCGGTATGCTGGTCGCTGGGAGCCCGACCGCCGGCATATCATACTGAACCCTCGTCAAGTATACTATCCATCAATATGTGTGCTGCATTTTAGTTGTGCGCAGTATATAGTAGGAGGACAGTGCCTAATTTTACTGACCACTAGTATATATATAGCAGTACGGTACAGTAGGCCATTGCTCTACCTCTGTGTCATCAAGTATACTATCCATCCATACCTGTGCTGCATTTTAGTTGTGCGCAGTATATAGTAGGAGGACAGTGCAGAATTTTGATGACCACCAGTATATATATAGCAGTACGGTACAGTAGTACATTGCTCTACCTCTGTGTCGTCAAGTATACTATCCATCCATACCTGTGCTGCATTTTAGTTGTGCGCAGTATATAGTAGGAGGAAAGTGCAGAATTTTGCTGACCACCAGTATATAATATATATATATATAGCAGTACGGTACAGTAGTCCATTGCTCTACCTCTGTGTCGTCAAGTATACTATCCATCCATACCTGTGCTGCATTTTAGTTGAGCGCAGTATATAGTAGGAGGACAGTGCAGAATTTTGATGACCACCAGTATATATATAGCAGTACAGTACAGTAGTACATCGCTCTACCTCTGTGTCGTCAAGTATACTATCCATCCATACCTGTGCTGCATTTTAGTTGTGCGCAGTATATAGTAGGAGGAAAGTGCAGAATTTTGCTGACCACCAGTATATAATATATATATATAGCAGTACGGTACAGTAGTCCATTGCTCTACCTCTGTGTCGTCAAGTATACTATCCATCCATACCTGTGCTGCATTTTAGTTGTGCGCAGTATATAGTAGGAGGACAGTGCAGAATTTTGCTGACCACCAGTATATATATATAGCAGTACGGTACAGTAGGCCATTGCTCTACCTCTGTGTCATCAAGTATACTATCCATCCATACCTGTGCTGCATTTTAGTTGTGCGCAGTATATAGTAGGAGGACAGTGCAGAATTTTGATGACCACCAGTATATATATAGCAGTACGGTACAGTAGTACATTGCTCTACCTCTGTGTCATCAAGTATACTATCCATCCATACCTGTGCTGCATTTTAGTTGTGCGCAGTATATAGTAGGAGGAAAGTGCAGAATTTTGCTGACCACCAGTATATAATATATATATATAGCAGTACGGTACAGTAGTCCATTGCTCTACCTCTGTGTTGTCAAGTATACTATCCATCCATACCTGTGCTGCATTTTAGTTGTGCGCAGTATATAGTAGGAGGGCAGTGCAGAATTTTGCTGACCACCAGTATATATATATATAGCAGTATGGTACAGTAGTCCATTGCTCTACCTCTGTGTCGTCAAGTATACTATCCATCCATACCTGTGCTGCATTTTAGTTGTGCGCAGTATATAGTAGGAGGACAGTGCAGAATTTTGCTTACCACCAGTATATATATAGCAGTACGGTAGAGTTGTACATTGCTTTACCTCTGTGTCCTCAAGTATACTATCCATCCATATGTGTGCTGCATTTTAGTTGTGCGCAGTATATAGTAAGAGGACAGTGCAGAATTTTGCAGACCACCAGTATATATATAGCAGTATGGTACAGTAGTCCATTGCTCTACCTCTGTGTCGTCAAGTATACTATCCATCCATACCTGTGCTGCATTTTAGTTGTGCGCAGTATATAGTAGGAGGACAGTGCAGAATTTTGCTAACCACCAGTATATATATAGCAGTACGGTACAGTAGGCCATTGCTATTGATATAATACTGGCATATAATTCCACACATTAAAAAATGGAGAATAAAAATGTTGAGGGTAAAATAGGGAAAGCTCAAGATCCACTTCCACCTCGTGCTGAAGCTGCTTCCACTAGTCATGGCCGAGACGATGAAATGCCATCAACGTCGTCTGCCAAGGCCGATGCCCAATGTCATAGTAGAGAGCATGTAAATTCCAAAAAACAAAAGTTCAGTAAAATGACCCAAAAATCAAAATTAAAAGCATCTGATGAGAAGCGTAAACTTGCCAATATGCCATTTACGACACGGAGGGCAAGGAACGGCTGAGGCCCTGGCCTATGTTCATGGCTAGTGGTTCAGATTCACATGAGGATGGAAGCACTCATCCTCTCGCTAGAAAAATGAAAAGACTTAAGCTGGCAAAAGCACAGCAAAGAACTGCGCGTTCTTCTAAATCACAAATCCCCAAGGAGAGTCCATTTGTGTCGGTTGCGATGCCTGACCTTCCCAACACTGGACTGGAAGAGGTGGCACCTTCCACCATTTGCACGCCCCCTGCAAGTGCTGGAAGGAGCACCCACAGTCCAGTTCCTGATATAGAAATTGAAGATGTCACTGTTGAAGTACATCAGGATGAGGATATGGGTGTTGCTGGCGCTGAGGAGGAAATTAACAAGGAGGATTCTGATGGTGAGGTGGTTTGTTTAAGTCAGGCACCCTGGGAGACACCTGTTGTCCGTGGGACGAATATGGCTATTGACATGCCTGGTCAAATTACAAAAAAAAATCACCTCTTCGGTGTGGAATTATTTTAACAGAAATGCGGACAACAGGTGTCAAGCCATGTGTTGCCTTTGTCAAGCTGTAATAAGTAGGGGTAAGGACGTTAACCATCTAGGAACATCCTCCCTTATACATCACCTGGAACGCATTCATCAGAAGTCATTGACAAGTTCAAAAACTTTGGGTGACAGCGGAAGCAGTCCACTGACAACTAAATCCCTTCCTCTTGTAACCAAGCTCCTGCAAACCACACCACCAACTCCCTCAGTGTCAATTTCCTCCTTAGACAGGAAAGACAATAGTCCTGCAGGCCATGTCACTGGCAAGTCTGACGAGTCCTCGCCTGCCTGGGATTCCTCCGATGCATCCTTGAGTGTAACCCCTAATGCTGCTGGCGCTGCTGTTGTTGCTGCTGGGAGTCGATCGTCATCCCAAAGGGGAAGTCGGAAGACCACTTGTACTACTTCCAGTAAGCAATTGACTGTCCAACAGTCCTTTGCGAGGAAGATGAAATATCACAGCAGTCATCCTGCTGCAAAGCAGATAACTCAGGCCTTGGCAGCCTGGGTGGTGTTAAATGTTTGTCCGGTATCCACCGTTAATTCACAGGGAATTAGACAATTTATTGAGTTAGTGTGTCCCTGGTACCAAATACCATCTAGGTTCCACTTCTCTAGGCAGGCGATACCGTACACAGACCTCAGAAAAAGAGTCACCAGTGTCCTAAAAAATGCAGTTGTACCCAATGTCCACTTAACCACGGACATGTGGACAAGTGGAGCAGGGCAAACTCAGGACTATATGACTGTGACAGCCCACTGGGTAGATGTATTGCCTCCCACAGCAAGAACAGCAGCGGCGGCACCAGTAGCAGCATCTCGCAAATGCCAACTCGTTCCTAGGCAGGCTACGCTTTGTATCACCGCTTTCCAGAAGAGGCACACAGCTGACAACCTCTTACGGAAACTGAGGAACATCATCGCAGAATGGCTTACCCCAATTGGACTCTCCTGGGGATTTGTGACATCGGACAACGCCACCAATATTGTGCGTGCATTACATGTGGGCAAATTCCAGCACGTCCCATGTTTTGCAAATACATTGAATTTGGTGGTGCAGACTTTTTTTAAAAACGACAGGGGCGTGCAAGAGATGCTGTCGGTGGCCCGAAGAATTGCAGGCCACTTTTGCCGTTTAGCCACCGCGTGCCGTAGACTGGAGCACCAGCAAACACTCCTGAACCTGTCCCGCCATCATCTGAAGCAAGAGGTGGTAACGAGGTGGAATTCAACCCTCTATATGCTTCAGAGGATGGAGGAGCAGCAAAAGGCCATTCAAGCCTATACATCTGCCTACAATATAGGCAAAGGAGGGGGAATGCACCTGACTCAAGCGCAGTGGAGAATGATTTCAATGTTGTGCAAGGTTCTGCAACCCTTTGAACTTGCCACACGTGAAGTCAGTTCAGACACTGCCAGCCTGAGTCAGGTCATTCCCCTCATCAGGCTTTTGCAGAAGAAGCTGGAGAAATTGAAGGAGGAGCTAAAACAGAGCGATTCCGCTAGGCATGTGGGACTTGTGGATGGAGCCCTTCATTCGCTTAACCAGGATTCACGGGTGGTCAATCTGTTGAAATCAGAGCACTACATTTTGGCCACCGTGCTCGATCCTAGATTTAAAACCTACGTTGTATCTCTCTTTCTGGCAGACACAAGTCTGCAGAGGTTCAAAGACCTGCTGGTGAGAAAATTGTCAAGTCAAGCGAAACGTGACCCGTCAACAGCTCCTCCTTCACATTCTCCCGCAACTGGGGGTGCGAGGAAAAGGCTAAGAATTCCGAGCCCACCCGCTGGCGGTGATGCAGGGCAGTCTGGAGCGAGTGCTGACATCTGGTCCGGACTGAAGGACCTGCCAACGATTACTGACATGTCGTCTACTGTCACTGCATATGATTCTGTCACCATTGAAAGAATGGTGGAGGATTATATGAGTGACCGTATCCAAGTAGGCACGTCAGACAGTCCGTACGTATACTGGCAGGAAAAAGAGGCAATTTGGAGGCCCTTGCACAAACTGGCTTTATTTTACCTAAGTTGCCCCCCCTCCAGTGTGTACTCCGAAAGAGTGTTTAGTGCAGCCGTTCACCTTGTCAGCAATCGGCGTACGAGGTTACTTCCAGAAAATGTGGAGAAGATGATGTTCATCAAAATGAATTATAATCAATTCCTCCGTGGAGACATTCACCAGCAATTGCCTCCAGAAAGTACACAGGGACCTGAGATGGTGGATTCCAGTGGGGACGAATTAATAATCTGTGAGGAGGGGGATGTACACAGTGAAAGGGGTGAGGAATCGGACGATGAGGAGGAGGTGGACATCTTGCCTCTGTAGAGCCAGTTTGTGCAAGGAGAGATTGATTGCTTCTTTTTTGGTGGGGGCCCAAACCAACCAGTCATTTCAGTCACAGTCGTGTGGCAGACCCTGTTGCTGAAATGATGGGTTTGTTAAAGTGTGCATGTCCTGTTTATACAACATAATGGTGGGTGGGAGGGCCCAAGGACAATTCCATTTTGCACCTCTTTTTTCTTTCATTTTTCTTTGCATCATGTGCTGTTTGGGGACTATTTTTTTGAAGTGCCATCCTGCCTGACACTGCAGTGCCACTCCTAGATCGGCCAGGTGTTTGTGTCGGCCGCTTGTGTCGCTTAGCTTAGCCATCCAGCGACCTTGGTGCACCTCTTTTTTTCTTTGCATCATGTGCTGTTTGGGGACTATTTTTTAAATCTGCCATCCTGTCTGACACTGCAGTGCCACTCCTAGATGGGCCAGGTGTTTGTGTCGGCCACTTGTGTCGCTTAGCTTAGCCATCCAGCGACCTTGGTGCACCTCTTTTTTTCTTTGCATCATGTGCTGTTTGGGGACTATTTTTTAAATCTGCCATCCTGCCTGACACTGCAGTGCCACTCCTAGATGGGCCAGGTGTTTGTGTCGGACACTTGTGTCGCTTAGCTTAGCCATCCAGCAACCTTGGTAGACCTCTTTTTTTCTTTGCATCATGTGCTGTTTGGGGACTATTTTTTAAATCTGCCATCCTGTCTGACACTGCAGTGCCACTCCTAGATGGGCCAGGTGTTTGTGTCGGCCACTTGGGTCGCTTAGCTTAGCCATCCAGCGACTTTGGTGCACCTCTTTTTTTCTTTGCATCATGTGCTGTTTGGGGACTTTTTTTTAAATCTGCCATCCTGTCTGACACTGCAGTGCCACTCCTAGATGGGCCAGGTGTTTGTGTCGGCCACTTGGGTCGCTTAGCCATCCAGTGACCTTGGTGCACCTCTTTTTTTTCTTTGCATCATGTGCTGTTTGGGGACTATTTTTTAAATCTGCCATCCTGTCTGACACTGCAGTGCCACTCCTAGATGGGCCAGGTGTTTGTGTCGGCCACTTGGGTCGCTTAGCTTAGTCACACAGCGACCTCATTGCGCCTCTTTTTTTCTTTGCATCATGTGCTGTTTGGGGACTATTTTTTAAATCTGCCATCCTGTCTGACACTGCAGTGCCACTCCTAGATAGGCCAAGTGTTTGTGTCGGCCACTTGTGTCTCTTAGCTTAGTCACACAGCTACCTCATTGCGCCTCTTTTTTTCTTTGCATCATGTGCTGTTTGGGGACTATTTTTTTGAAGTGCCATCCTGTCTGACATTGCAGTGCCACTCCTAGATGGGCCAGGTGTTTGTGTCGGCCACTTGGGTCGCTTAGCTTAGTCATCCGGCGACCTCGGTGCAAATTTTAGGACTAAAAATACTATTGTGAGGTGTGAGGTGTTCAGAATAGACTGAAAATGAGTGGAAATTATGGTTATTGAGGTTAATAATACTATGGGATCAAAATGACCCCCAAATTCTATGATTTAAGCTGTTTTTGAGGGTTTTTTGTAAAAAAACACCCGAATCCAAAACACACCCGAATCCGACAAAAAATTTTCAGAGAGGTTTTGCCAAAACGCGTCCGTATCCAAAACACGGCCTCGGAACCGAATCCAAAACTAAAACAAAAAACCCAAAAAATTTCCGGTGCACATCACTAGTGTTTAGTGCAGCCGCTCACCTTGTCAGCAATCGGCGTACGAGGTTACTTCCAGAAAATGTGGAGAAGATGATGTTCATCAAAATGAATTATAATCAATTCCTCCGTGGAGACATTCACCAGCAATTGCCTCCAGAAAGTACACAGGGACCTGAGATGGTGGATTCCAGTGGGGACGAATTAATAATCTGTGAGGAGGAGGATGTACACAGTGAAAGGGGTGAGGAATCGGAGGATGATGAGGTGGACATCTTGCCTGTGTAGAGCCAGTTTGTGCAAGGAGAGATTGATTGCATCTTTTTAGGTGGGGGCCCAAACCAAACAGTCATTTCAGTCACAGTCGTGTGGCAGACCCTGTCGCTGAAATGATGGGTTTGTTAAAGTGTGCATGTCCTGTTTATACAACATAAGGGTGGGTGGGAGGGCCCAAGGACAAATCCATCTTGCAACTCTTTTTACTTTAATTTATCTTTGCATCATGTGCTGTTTGGGGACTTTTTTTTGAAGTGCCATCCTGTCTGACACTGCAATGCCACTCCTAGATGGGCCAGGTGTTTGTGTCGGCCACTTGGGTCGCTTGGCTTAGCCATCCAGTGACCTTGGTGCACCTCTTTTTTTCTTTGCATCATGTCCTGTTTGGGGACTATTTTTTAAATCTGCCATCCTGTCTGACACTGCAGTGCCACTCCTAGATGGGCCAGGTGTTTGTGTCGGGCACTTGGGTCGCTTTGCTTAGTCATCCAGCGACCTCGGTGCTAATTTTAGGACTAAAAATAATATTGTGAGGTGTGAGGTGTTCAGAATAGACTGGAACTGAGTGGAAATTATGGTTATTGAGGTTAATAATACTATGGGATCAAAATGACCCCCAAATTCTATGATTTAAAAATTTTCAGGGAGGTTTTGCCAAAACGCGTCCGAATCCAAAACACAGCCACGGAACCGAATCCAAAACCAAAACACAAAACCCGAAAAATTTCCGGTGCACATCACTAGCTGAGATACTCCGCCTCCCGGTGCACTAGAGGCAGCACAGCTACTGCACCAGCCCTATCTCCCTGCCATGCTCAGGCTCCGATACATAGGTAACACTGATATCACACACCTGCAGGGTTTGTAGCAAGGGCAGTATTGTCGCTGCTGTCATCGAGGGAGCAATGTCCTGAGTGTGGCACAGCTATTGCCCCAGTCTGTCTCCCTGATATGCCTAATGAAATAAATTGTCATCCTCACCTAATTACTTAATAACCACCCTACTGGGCTGTTCCTATCTACACGGCCTCTCCCACTGATCACTCTCCGGTCTCAGCAAGTGTAACAATAAAGCTGAAACATCATGATGCCTTATCTCCCAAGATGCGAGAACTTGAAGACAAAGATGAGCTGAAAAATGAAGGGACGCTCCAATGTGGAGCAGTTCTTCTCTCCCAGACAGCCTGGAGACTCCCCTGCCATGCTGAGTCCAGCTAATTTTAGCCAGCTGTTTCAACAAAGATGATGATAAATCAAAGGGGGCAGGATCTACCAAAGGATCAGGTACATTCCGCCACTTACCACATTAATACCAATTGCATATGTTACCCTGCACGGGGAGGACCCGGCAGTACTACATATGAAAAGGGGAGGACAGAAGGCACAACTTAAATAAATATATATTATATAACAAGGGACAAAGGTCATAGCTCAACTTAAGTGAAGGGAGGGCACAACTTTAATAAATATATGAGGGGGTTCAGGGGCATAACTTCAAGAAATACTGTGCATCATAAAAGGGGTAACAGAGGGCACAACTTAAATATATAAGGGAGATGGGGCACAACTTTAATAAATATGATAGATAGATGTTATGTATGATCTCCATGTGACATCAGGGAGACTAGCAAGAAAGGAAAAAACAGACGCTTGACTTTCAACACGTGCAGTGTGCAGGCTCAAGTAAAAAAATTACTATATGTATATAAATATATATTTTTTGGGGATAAATATACTGCTAGGGACTGTTTATGAACTATACAGATTAAATATTTTTTTTCAGAAGACACCCACGCGAGCAAAGCAGCGGGCAAACGCTAGTATGATATAAGGAGGGACAGACGGCACAACTTAAATAAATGATATAACGGGGACAGGGGGCACAACGTAAATAAATCTAATAAATCTATATATTTATTCCTTGGGGAGGGAGCACCGGTTCTCTCATTCTCTTCCAGGATGCTATAAGTTGCTACGGCTCTGCCCACCTAAACATACAGATGTAGCCACGCTCATCATGGCTATATCTGGGCATGAATGCACCTCGTTTGTCGCGACCGCATGCATGCCCAGCGTGCACGTACATGTTAGTCGTGCTCGTGCTCCATTGAGAATGTATTGAGTGGCAATTGCTGCAGCTAGGCACGGCCGGATGCAGGTGGGACTAGGTGCGCCTGGCATGAACGGCTCACCATGGTGAAGCCACGATGAGCCGGGCTACATCTGTACGCAGATCACACTGACGTCACACACTTGATACACCGATCACTGTACACGGGTCACACTGACGTCACATACCTGATACACTGATCACTATGCTCAGGTCACACTGACATCACACACTTGATACACAATGATCATTATACACAGATCACACAAATATCACACACCTGATACTCATTGATCACTGTATACAGGCCATACTGATACAAAACCGAACTATGTATTTGTGTCACCAACTCTGTAGTAGAATTAACTGGAATATTGTACATTTAAACACCAATGCCAACAGATGTCAGTGCATGTGTAGCACTGCTGCGGAGATATGATGCAGGAAGTAAGTAATAGCATATTAAATCACTTGACTTCTCACAAACCTGTTGAAGCCCCAGTCCCAACGACACAGAATGATACATTTAGACAAATAAAGATTCCTGATTTGCACAAATTGGAGTGATAAGAATAATTTCAGGGCAGTCTAAATATTAATAAATATGCTTCAATTAATAAATTCAAGCACATTTGGTCTGATTCTGAGTCGGCCGCAGATGATTTTCATACAACTGAGATGCCCACTTGCAGCATCAACTCTGTGCATCTTAGATGCATCATCCAAACTTGCACCAGCCCTATGGCAGATTCAGTTTCTTCATCTGAGTATGGCCTCTGTGTGAATGTCTGTGCATCTTTTGATGCAGCCACTTTCAGTGACGTACCTGAACATGCCAGCATGGCCACCCCCCTGTTACCTCCCAGGAACGCCCACCACAATTCACAGACCCTATGTCCAATTCTGTACTGCGTTTCTGGGCACTAAGAATTTTCTGTGCTACTCAGACACATGCACATCCTTACTGTGCGCAGCATCGACAATGCCTCTGATTCAGAATAAGACCCATGATGTAAAATGGTATTTAGAAACGTATAAAGGTAAATAATAGACTGTTATAACAATATTCAGTTAGAGTGCTCTAATTGTTGGAAATATGTAACTACTAAAAATAAATGAATGTGTCTTGCAAAAAAAAAAGAGAGATGATAGCAATATCCAATACTGCAACAGCCACCTACATTAATCATATTGACATTATTATTATTATTATTATTATTATTATTATTATTTATTGCACTTAAATGCTTATAGGCTACAAGCTGTCTCTTAACTGGGTGTTATTGTGCATGCCTGCATCACAGTAACATCACATACCTGTCATATTTTGCATGACTCATCAGTCACAATCACATCGCATGTCTGAGTCACCAGTCTTAATGGTCAGGCTAATTAGACTGCTGGTTCATGTTGTTACTTGGCTCTATAAAGAGGCCTGCATATGCACACGCCTGTCACTGTGTTATTGGAGCACCACAGTGCTGTACAGCTGTACATTACTTAGCCAAGGAGAGATTGATACATTTTCCTTTTGACTGCTGTTTATCTTCTATTACCTGTATCCAGTTATCTTCAACAAAACCTACTCTGGTTTGGAGTCAACATGTGGACTAACCTCCTTGCTCATACTAGGCACCTACCAACTTGTAGGTACCTGCCAATAATTGACAGAGGAACATACAAAAGCTGAGAGGCACTGGGACTGATGAGAGGACAAGAGGAGAAGGGGAGGGACAGATCAGCACTGGGCTGATCTGTGCAACACAAGTAATAGGGTGGCTGGTTCCTGGGGAGGGGCAAACCATAGGGAAGCAGATAACTCAGATCTGGCTCCCACTTTGGTACAGTCCCTATCCATGGTAATTGGGTGCCAACTAGGTCCTTTTTTTACGAGACTGTTTTAATAAATGTCAGGTGCAGGGGGGGCCTTAGAAAGGAGGCCCAGGGGCACACACCCCCTGTACATTCACCTAATCCAGTTCTGTCTGTAGTCCCATCTCCCCCATTATTTATTTTGTATGAATAAAAATCATTCTGCCAGCTGCTACTATTATATAAAAATGAATGTACAAATTTTGGTGTCGTGACATGCACTCTGTGTAGATGTGTGTTAAGCTTGATTGGCGGAAGTGATATCTTTCCAACCAATCAGTGATAGGAAGTGTAGATGAAGCTTTCTCGGTTACACTCTAGCTATACATCTTTTTACCTGTTGTCAGAAGGTTGGCAGACATGGCTCATGTTCTCTGATGTAGATCTACTGGTTTTCAATGACAACTTTGTGGGATAGGTAGCTGAAGATCTGGAAGTCAAAAAGGTACAGGCTTACGGCTTACTGTATACTTTATTAAACTTTATGGGAACAGAGGCAGTTGACAAAGCAGACACATTTGTTTGTACTAAAGGGGATAAGGAAGATCGTGAAACCCTAATTCAAAAGATTGCCTGCCAGTCAAGAATATTATTATGGATAGACATGTGTTCAAAACATAGTTGCCTACTCTCCCTGAAATAGCAGCAATCTCCTTGACTCCCTGAACAGACCAGCAATCTCCCTGATTTTACCTTACCCCCATTATGTAGCTGTTATATGCTTGGGAGAAAAAGAAAATGGAGATATATGCATTCAAATGGGATTATCAGAACCATTTCCCTGCATAAGGCACAATGATCCATATAGCTACATGCATTTTAAATAAGGTTTCTTATGGCCACTTACAGTATATGGAACTTCTTGTAAAACACAATACACAAACAAATCCTGAAAAATATCAGGGTCTTTTCTTCAACATGTAGATCTTACTAACTTTGGGGCTCATTTACATTTGGATGTAAGTCATTTTCATGACACACCTCTCAGATTTAGCAGTACATGTCCGCACTGATAGGTGTTACTGTCACATCTCCCTGATATGCTTTTTCAAAAATAGGCAAGTATGGTTCAGAATGAAACGAAAGTATAGTCTGCCAACTAAAGGTACTTGCAAAAAGATGTGACTAAGGGCCTAGTTCAGGCCTGATCGCAGCAGCAAAATTGTTCTCGAATGGGCAAAACCATGTGCACTACAGGTGGGACAGATTTAACGTGCAGAGAGAGTTAGATTTGAGTGGGGTGTGTTTAAACTGAAATCTAAATTGCAGTGTAAAAATAAAGCAGCCAGTATTTACCATGCACAGAAACAAAATAACCTACCCAAATGTAACTCTCCCTGCACAGATTATATCTGCCTCCCCCCCTGCAGTGCACATGGTTTTGCCCATCAGAGAACAATTTTGCTGTTGCGATCAGATCTGAATTAGGCCCTATAGCTCCCAGAACCGGCCATAGGCATAGGCAAACTAGGCAATTGCCTAGGGCATTTGATATGCCTAGGGGCATCAGCAGCTTCTGCTGATTAAAATGATATGTGGCATGCCTATATTCTGTGTGTAGCATTTCATAGCAGATACAGCCACAGTCTCACACAGTATATAAGCATGCTGCATATCATTTTAATCAGCAGAAGCTGCTTGTGCATCATAGCCACAGAGCAATGAAAATAAGATGCATTTTCATAAAAAAAAAGGGGTGCCCGACGTTAGCATTGAGGCAAGCTTTATGAGGACACATCTGTATCCAAGCAGAGGCAGAGGTCACAGTGTTAGTGGCAGTGTGAGTGCTGTGTGCATGTCAGTGGGGTGGTTGTGCAGTAGTGTTCAGAATATGTGTAAGGAGCATTATGTGTGTCATGTAAAAATGTGCAACATATGTGTAAGAGGCACTATGTGTGTCATTATGTGTATAAGGGCATTAATAATGTGCGGCATATGTGTAACAGGGTACTACTGTACGTGTGTCATTATGTGTATAGGGGCACTAATAATGTGCAGCAAATGTGTAGGGGGCACTATGTGTGTCATTATGTGTAAGGGCATTAATAATGTGCGGCATATGTGTAAGGGACATTATGTGTAAAAGGGCATTAATAAAAGTTGTCATAATGTGTAAGGTGCATTTTGTTTATAAGGACATTAATAATGTGTCTCATATGTGTAAGGGACATTACTGTGTGGAATAATGTGTATAAATGCATTACTATGTGTGGCATTATGTGTATAAGGTGCTCTACTATGTGGCGTTGCACATAGAAAGGGCACTACCGTGTTGTCTAATGTGAATAAAGAGCAATAGGGTGTGGTGTAATGTGAATAAGGAGCAATTCAGTGTGATGTAATGTGAATAAGGGGCTCTACTGTGAGGAGTAATATATATAAGGTAAAGTGATACTACTGTGGGATGTAATATGAATTATGGACACTATCGCATGATCAAAAGTGAATAAAGTTGCAGTACTGTGTTGCATTATTGGAATTGGGGTTATTATTGTGTGGCCATGCCCCTACAAACACCAAAACACCAAACACCAAAATAAGGACTGCTATGGGTGAGGGGTGATGGTGCTGGCAGTAGAGCTAGGGGGCACCAGCCAAAATCTTGCCTAGGGCATCATATTGCTTAGGGCCGGCTCTGATAGCTCCATCACTAACAAATTAATCAGAGACAGTTTTGTATGTAGTATGAATGTGAGTACAAACACACAAGTCTGCTGCAGGATAAAGCAACTATTTTGGAAATTGCAATAAAGTATGTTTCATAAATAACCTATCATAAGTTTACAAAAGAGGAGGTGATGTTTGTAATATCCAGTATTGGCCACAACAACTAGTGCAATGCTAAAGCAGTAACTGCCATTCCCGCTACAAATGCCTAACATTTAATAAATGCCGTAACTTAGACTACTGTGCTAAAGGTTGCAAATACAATGAAAGGTCAGAAGTCAAACTACAGTAACACAAAGTGAGGGACAACCACACAAGATTAATACTCTGGAGACCGAGCCAGAAACTGAGCCTGCTGGTGATTTGCACTATGAACGCATTGACATGAAAACCAAAAAAAGGTGAAATATTCACAAACTTGCAAGACAAATACAGCCTCAATGTGGTCAAAGTAATGATTGACACTAGTGCTAAATGTAATGTAATGTCAAGAGATCTACTTTACAAAACTACCCCACAGATGCTTATTCATCTCAAAAATTCTGTGAACCTCATTGCCTATGGTGGTCACATAATAAAATCTTTAGGCACTGAAGTTCTAAACTGCACATATGTGCCATTGCAATTCCGTGTTGTTGCTAGAGCAGTCAAACCACTACTTTGTGTGACTGATAATAGTATATTGGTGAGTTCTTGTTAGAAAACTACTACTGTCTGACATGATGTTTTATTTTGTCAGTTTTATTAACCTGTCAATAAAAGTATAAATTTAAAAAAAGAAAACTAACTTCTCTACTGAACTTCATAATATACGTTTGCACTAACGGGTGAATATTACAATTATGAGCTCCCAGCACAGGATTCACATATCAACTTTTATGAAAGCTACAGTTGTTTGCTATTAAATCTTCTGAGAAACAATATACATTGGACATATTGCCCTTGTCCTTTATTACTCTACTAACATATTTTAAAAAAAATGTCAGCATCTGGCATGTCAATATGTGTTTTTGCCTATTTTAGGGATGCTGAATTCCGTGAAAAAATACATATTTTCTCTATCACATCACATTTATTAGTTAATTTAGCATTAAATAATTAATCCTTGAGCAGTTTCCTACTTTGGGAGAGCCAACAAATATGCTCTCTTTTAGCCTTGTTTCTCTTAACTTAGGAAACTTTTCCTTCAGAAAACTGAAAGCCTGGCCTTCGTTTCCAGAGATTTCAAGAAATTCCTTATTAGGCCCAACTTAGGGGCTGATTCCGACCCGATCGCACGCTGCACTTCCTCGCAGTGGTGTGATCGGGTCTGGAATGTGCACGCGCGTCATTGCCCAGCGACAGCCATCGCTGGGCAACGATGCTGACTACGAAGAAAGCGGTCGCAGTAGTGACCGCAAGAAGATTGACTGCAGGAAGGCGTTCCGGGGCGGCAACTCACCATTTGTAGCCGTTTTTGGGGCCTGGTAAGAAAAACGCAGGCGTGTCCAGGCGAACGGAGGGCGGATGTCTGGCGTCAAAGCCGTGACCCTCATCGCTGGACACGTCGCATAGGGCATGTCCAGCCCTGGTCTTGTTTTGTGTGAAACTTTTTTAGCATAGCAGGGCTGCACAAGCGTTCGCAGCCCTGCTATGCTAAAATACACTCCCCCATAGGCGGAGATTAGTTGATTGCACCAGCAGCAAAAAGTTGCATGGTGCGATCAACTCGGAATGAGGGCCCTAATGTGAAGCAGAGGTAAAATGATTTTATGAGACTCAACTAATTGAGTTTACTCATACTTTCCAAAAAGCATTTCAGGGAGATTGTCAAAGTAACAACGTGTGCCGCTACATCTAAGCGGCGTGCCATGAAAATTACTTTCATCCAAATGTAAATGAGCACAAAGTTAGTAAGATCTACTTGTTGAAGAAAAGATGCTGATATTTTGCAGGAATTGTTTGTGTATTGTGGTTTACAAGAGGTTCCATATACGATAAGTGGCCAAGAGAAACCTTATTTAAAATGAATGTAGCCATAGGGATCATTGTGCCTTATAACCTATGCAGGGGAATGCAGGGAAATGGCCCTGATGATACCATTTAAATGTATATATCTCTGATTTACTCTTACGTCTTAGGGGATACTGGAAATCCATTTAGTACCATGGGGTATAGATAGGTCCTATAGAAGCCATGGGCACTTTAAGAAATTGATAGTGTTCGCTGGCTCCTCCTTCTATGCCCCTCTTGCCAGACTCAGTTTAGAAAATGTGCCCGGAGGAGCTGTTCACGTCCCTGGAAGCTCCTAAAGAGTTTTTTGCATTTATTTTCTGAGGTTGTTGTTTTCAGGCCGGACTGGTTGGCACCAGCCTGCCTGCTTCGTGGGACTTAGGGGGAAGGGGAACAGCCCAATCTCTCTCAGGGTTAATGGTCCCGTTCCCCGCTGACAGGACACTAGCTCCTGAGGGAACTATTTGCAAGCCCCACCACGGCGAGCATACATTCCCGCAGCACGCCGCCACTCCTAGCAGAGCAAGAAGAAAGAAGAGTGGTGAGTACTAAGCAGGCATCCCGGTTAGCGGGTCACCGGCCATTATGGCGGCATGAGGGTACGGAGATGCACGGCTTCTAAACGGGGCGGACTGCGTCTCCCGCTGTGTAAGGACAGACACTAAACAGCGGACACAGTACCAAGACTGGCAACACAGCCATAAAAGGAGTTTGTCTCCATTTTATGCACTTAGACACATACAGCCAGTATAAAAAAGAGCGGGAAGACAGCACGCCATTGAAGGGGCGGGGCTTCACTATGAGCAGATCCAGCAGCTCACCAGCACCATTTCCCCCTGCAGCTGATGTAAGAGGGCGGCGGTGCGTGTGGTGGTGCCTGCTGCCGTGCAGGTGTAGTTTCGGTACTCACCAGGCGCCGCTCTCTCTCACTTTCAGGTACCGGAACCTTCAACGGACCTGGAAATCTTCAGTCGGATCCGGACACGGCGATTCCCTCTCGGAGCTGACAGACGAACGAGCTGAGGAGAAAATAGTCTACCTTAAGGGGGGTATCAACCCTTCTTCCACCGGAAAAGGGGATACCCCAGGGGTGACGGCGACCTTCACCGGTTGGGTGAAAGGTCATCACTGGCACAAAGCCTCAGCCACCCAGAAGTCACCCACTCGCACTCTCGCACGTAGTGTGATGAAGGGGTTCTCACGTCCGTGAGCAAACCCCTATTCCGGCGCTCGGGGACAGACAAAGGGACAAATGTACACAGATGCTACTCACCGTCAGTTCCGCACTGCGAACGTCTTCTTCTCTTACAGGTCCCTGTAAGGAGGCAAACAGACAAGCAAACAGCCGTGCAGGACCTAACTCTAACCTAGTGTCACACCCCTATACTAACTACAACGGCAGAGCCCTCAAACTAGCTGTGTGGGTGTGGTGCAACAAAACTAAACACAGACTGAACAAGCTCACACTTTGCCCTGCACGGTAACAACATATCCAATCACAGTCCACAGTGCAAGCAACTACCACGGTGCTGTCCCTTTAAGTACCTGAATCAGAACACCAGGTAGTGGGGGGGGGGCGCACAGCTCACCCACCTCCCGTACTCTCTTTCCAGGGGCTCAGGCCGAGCGGGCCTGCCTGCCTAAACACCTTGGGGTGGACTGGGCCTAGTGCCCAGTGCCACCTCTATTCACCTTCGGGGGAACCGCTTATTTATCGGGCCTAGCGCCCCCTATTCGCGCACGTTGGGTGACCTGAGCCTAGTACCCAGCGTCACCTTACATTAACCTAATTGGCCAACATACACTAGGGCCTAATGCCCTCTAATGCCCCACAGGCCTATTGCCTGATATGCCCCTCGGGCCTAATACCCGCCTAACTGGTGCCACAGGCCGGTGGCCTGACTATCCTTACGGGCCTAGTGCCTACTATGTACCCTCAGGCCTAATGCCCGCCTATCAGGGCCACAGGCCGGGGGGTCCCCGACTACACGTGGCCACGGGCCAGGAGGGCCCGACTAAATGCCCCCACGGGCCAGGAGGGCCCGACTAAATGCCCCCACGGGCCAGGAGGGCCCGACTAAATGCCCCCACGGGCCAGGAGGGCCCGACTAAATGCCCACAGGCCGGAAGGGCCTGACTGTGCCCACGGGCCTAATGCCCGAACACCCGGTGGTCTAGGGAGGAGAGGGGGGGGCACCTTAGAAGGGCCTACCTGCGGTGGAGAAGGCTGCAGTGGGGAACTGCACAGCTCAATTGCTTCCCACCACTGCAGCGCTTCTCGGCCTGGATGAGCTCTTCTGCCGCTGGCCCGTCCTGGCCAGCGGCGCCGCCGTCTCTTCTTTCCAGAGCCTGGAGTCTTCTGGCCTGTTCCGCGGCCCCCGGAGCTTCTTCCGCGTCGTCTTCCTCCTCCTGGCGCCACTCCGATCTTCGCCACTCTTCGGCGCGGCTTCTTCTCTCTTCGGCTCCCGCCCGGCTTCTGACGCCGGGGGCGGGGCCTGTGACGTGGCGAGCGCCGATTGGCTCGCCGCACCCGCCTCTGATTGGCCGGCAAGCCGCGATTGGCTCGCGGACGGCGACGGATTTGAAAAGCCGCGGGAGGCGCTTTTGATTGGCGGCCAAAATGGCGCCAAGTTTAAAGCGCCGCTGCTGCACCGCTACCCGCCGCCGCCGACAGCCTGGTGCAGGGAAACGTCTGATCCCTGCACCAGACACCCGCCGCTGCTGTACACCCAGCGCTGGGGACAGACAAGCTGCCCCAGCGCTGTCCACCCTTGCGCTCTGCAGGGGACACAGATCCCCTGCACCCTGCAGTGCTGATGTGCCCTGGGACACAGGGCACATCTCCACATTCCCCCCCCCCCTTTTCCTTTGTAGTCCCTACAAAGGTCTCCACGACGTCCATTGTCCGCGGGTCAGGGAATTCCGAGGTCCCTCCGGCGAGGATGTGTTCGAGGGCCCAGCCCGGACAGACTGTGACCCCACCTCCTTCCTCCACCGGTTCCGGATTCCACCTCTTCGTTCCTCCTGACCTCCATCGGTGGGTCCTCTGGGGAAGTGGCATCTCCTCACGGTCGCTCGACGTGGGCCAGCAAGGGAAATCTTCCTCCACGGGGACAACAGTCACCCACTCTTGGCCTCCCATATCATCTGGGACATCGTCCCTGTCTCCAGGGTGTGGTACCGACCACCACCCAACAGCGGAGTCCTCCGGGGCATCCGTTTCCTCCCGGGCAACAGCCACCATCTGTCGCATTTCCTCGTGGGGCATCTCCAAAGGTCCTATGTCTACCTCTGGAACAGGTCCTCCCACGGCATCACGATCCTCTCCCCGTACGTACGTCCAACTCGTCACTTCCGGCAGGTATTCTTGCTCCAGGACTATCTCCTCCTCTTCACGGAGGGCAATCAACTGGGAGCACGACTCCACCCGATCCTGCCAGTCACCCTCGTCGGCACTCCCGATGCCAGAGTCGTCTTCCATCTGTTCTTGGAGGGATTCGTCGGCGGACATTTCACCGTAGTCCGAGTCCTCCTCCGATACCTGGACTAGGGGATTACTTTCCTCCTCAGCGTACTGAGTCCCTTCCGCTGGCACCTCTACTTCCTCAGCGTACTCCTTCACTTCCGCTGGCATCTTTTGGTACCCAGGACACACCTGTTCCGCACGTCCTGGTCGTGGACGGTTCCAACGCGGGGAGATTCCGGACATCCTCGTCACTGGGTCTTCACGCCTTTCTTCACAACGTGGTTTCTTCTCCTCCCAATCGTCCACCCCCGCCTGATGTTGGAAAGGATCCTTCGTTACTGGGGTCGCTTTCTTGGGACAAAGTAGGTCCGCGGCATCTTCCCAGGGGCACTCACTGGCCGCATGTCCTGGTAGCCGACACTTCCAACAAGGGAGGGCCACTGCCACCTTCTCCAAGACGGGTTCCTTGGCCACCTCCTTCATTGAGGGATCTTCACCCGTTGGTTCCGGCTCAGAGGAAATGGGCAACTGCGAACTAACTTCAAGCAGGGTCTTCCGCTCCATTTCCCTGGTTTCCTCCTCCCATCTCTGGGCACGACCATCCGCAATCATCCGTTCTTCATTCCACGGAAAATCGGGAAGCGCATGTCCCCTCGCATCGCAGAGCGCACACACGGGCTCTGCAGCCACCCCGTCCCAAAGTTGCTGACGATACTCCGTCAGCTGCTTCACCGTGGCCTCGTAGTCTGTCCTGTCTTCAGTCCATGGACATTCCAGGAGCCGATGTCGGGGATCTGCACAGCTTTCACACCAGGAATCAACCTCGTCTTGGCTCAACTCTTCATCCCAGGGACAACTGTTATGCTCATGCCCGTAGTTTCCGCAGAGCAAACACCAGGACTCTTTCTTCGCATGGCCCTTCTGACGTCTTCGGTCCGCTTCCTGGACCACCTTCTTTGGGGATGTCTCTCGCCAAGTACATTCATCGGCAAAGTGTCCCGTTTGCCGACATTTCTTGCAGGGCGTCACAGCGGCTTTCTTGAGCCCCTTCTCCCGGCGCTCTTCCTTTCCACGCTGGACCGACCGCTGCACCATCTTCAGGAGGTCTGCCCCAGACACCGTCACCCAGTCGCTCTGGTCTGCACACATCCGGGGGTGGGTCTGTTCCGGAGCCGTCCGCACGGAGGTCTTCTTGAGGACGTTCTACATCGTGTCCGCGGTCCTTGATCCTGCCGACTACGCCAAAATGTAAGAGGGCGGCGGTGCGTGTGGTGGTGCCTGCTGCCGTGCAGGTGTAGTTTCGGTACTCACCAGGCGCCGCTCTCTCTCACCTTCAGGTACCGGAACCTTCAACGGACCTGGAAATCTTCAGTCGGATCCGGACACGGCGATTTCCTCTCGGAGCTGACAGACGAACGAGCTGAGGAGAAAATAGCCTACCTTAAGGGGGGTATCAACCCTTCTTCCACCGGAAAAGGGGATACCCCAGGGGTGACGGCGACCTTCACCGGTTGGGTGAAAGGTCATCACTGGCACAAAGCCTCAGCCACACAGAAGTCAGTGTCGCGCGTAGTGTGATGAAGGAGTTCTCACGTCCGTGAGCAAACCACTATTCCGACGCTCGGGGACAGACAAAGGGACAAACGTACACAGATGCTACTCACCGTCAGTTCCGCACTGTGAACGTCTTCTTCTCTTACAGGTCCCTGTAAGGAGGCAAACAGACAAGCAAACAGCCGTGCTTGACCTAACTCTAACCTAGTGTCACAACCCCTAAACTAACTACAACGGCAGAGCCCTCAAACTAGCTGTGTGGGTGTGGTGCAACAAAACTAAACACAGACTTAACAAGCTCACACTTTGCCCTGCACAGTAACAACATATCCAATCACAATCCACAGCGCAAGCAACTACCACGGTGCTGTCCCTTTAAGTACCTGAATCAGAACACCAGGTAGTGGGGGGGGGGCCCGCACAGCTCACCCACCTCCCGTACTCTCTTTCCAGGGGCTCAGGCCGAGCGGGCCTGCCTGCCTAAACACCTTGGGGTGGACTGGGCCTAGTGCCCAGTGCCACCTCTATTCACCTTCGGGGGAACCACTTATTTATCGGGCCTAGCGCCCCCTATTCGCGCACGTTGGGTGACCTGAGCCTAGAACCCAGCGTCACCTTACATTAACCTAATTGGCCAACATACACTAGGGCCTAATGCCCTCTAATGCCCCACAGGCCTATTGCCTGATATGGCCCTCGGGCCTAATACCCGCCTAACTGGTGCCACAGGCCGGTGGCCTGACTATCCTTACGGGCCTAGTGCCCACTATGTGCCCTCAGGCCTAATGCCCGCCTATCAGGGCCACGGGCCGGGGGGACCCCGACTACACGTGGCCACGGGTCAGGAGGGCCCGACTAAATGCCCCCACGGGCTAGGAGGGCCCGACTAAATGCCCCCACGGGCCAGGAGGGCCCAACTAAATGCCCCCACGGGCCAGGAGGGCCCGACTAAATGCCCCCACGGGCCAGGAGGGCCCGACTAAATGCCCCCACGGGCCAGGAGGGCCCGACTAAATGCCCACAGGCCGGAAGGGCCTGACTGTGCCCACGGGCCTAATGCCCGAACACCCGGTGGTCTAGGGAGGAGAGGGGGGGCACCTTAGAAGGGCCTACCTGCGGTGGAGAAGGCTGCAGTGGGGAACTGCACAGCTCAATTGCTTCCCACCACTGCAGCGCTTCTTGGCCTGGATGAGCTCTTCTGCCGCTGGCCCGTCCTGGCCTGCGGCGCCGCCGTCTCTTCTCCGTGTCCAGCCGCCGCTGGACATCTTCTTTCTGGAGCCTGGTGTCTTCTGGCCTCTTCCGCGGCCACCGGTGCTTCTTCCGCGACGCCTTCCTCCTCCTGGCGCCACTCCGATCTACGCCGCTCTTCGGCGCGGCTTCTTCTCTCCTCGGCTCCCGCCTGGATCTGAAGCCGGGGGCGGGGCCTGTGACGCGGCGAGCGCCGATTGGCTCGCCGCACCCGCTTCTGATTGGCCAGCGCCCCGCGAGCCGCGACTGGCTCGCGGACGGCGCCGGATTTGAAAAGCCGCGGGCGGCGCTTTTGATTGGCGGCCAGAATGGCGCCAAGTTCAAAGCGCCGCTGCCGCGCCGCTACCCGCCGACGACGACAGCCTGGTGCAGGGAAACGTCTGATCCCTGCACCAGACACCCGCCGCTGCTGTACACCCAGCGCTGGGGACAGACAAGCTGCCCCAGCGCTGTCCACCCTTGCGCTCTGCAGGGGACACAGATCCCCTGCACCCTGCAGTGCTGATGTGCCCTGGGACACAGGGCACATCTCCACACTGACACAGACACTGACTGACACGCGCAGCTCCTCCGGAGAGACTCCAGATTACCTCAGCGGTACCAGGGGGTCATAGCAGGGGAGGAGCGATTATTACTGTACTAAGTCCCCAATCTGGGTACTTAGTCTGCGACCCGGCTAATGTTGGCATTAGCGTTAAGGGTGCCGTGTGCTGGTTCTATACTCCCTCTGTGTCTCCCTGGAAGGGCTATTTATGGGTTAATTGTGCATTTAACCTTTTCTTGTGTGTGTGTGTGTGTGTGTGTGTGTGTGTGTGTGTGTGTGTGTGTGTGTGTGTGTGTGTGTGTGTGTGTGCTGTCACTATTACAGTATGTCAGGCAAATAGTGTGTTTCATGTAAGGCACAGTGTTCCTCTTCCCCAGGGGGTTCACTAGTGTGTACTCAATGTAGTGTCCCTTCCCAGGCTAATGGGGCAGAGCCAGCATGGCTGGATTCCATTAGGGGAATGATTTCCACAATCTCTACTACGTTATCTCGGAATGAGAAAGAGACGCAATACTTAAGACAATCTATGACTGAGTTTATGAAAAGAGACTCAGTACCCAAACCAGCATCTCAGTCCCCTGCCATTTGTCCGCAAAAACGCACTTTGGCCCATATCAGTCTGACTCAGATGATGAGGGGTCAGTATTGCAACTGAGGGCTGGTGTCGGTAGCTGGAAGCCTCAGTTGTAGAGGCTGACGGGTACGTGAATTTAGGATGTAGGAGGGGACTCCTAGACATGTGCTGAGACAGTAGTACCAAATGCCAGAAGGCGTGACCACAACAACAGGAGGTACCTTTGAGGGTTTTTATTAAATCATAAAAGTCAAAAGAATGTGCAACCAAACAATAAATGTCACAAGTGAGTCTCTGAATCACAACTGGTTGAGACCAGTAATCCGGAGTATAAATGGGAGTGCTTTGGGAACACAGGTGGAACGTAAAGTGGTGCTAGGGATCGCAGGTAAAGCTTGAGTGATGCTAGGGATCACAGGTATAACTTGAGTGATGCTAGGGATCGCAGGTAAAGCTTGAGTGATGCTAGGGATCGTAGGTATAACTTGAGTGTTATGATGAGTACTGGTAGTAGTGGAGACAGAGGACTGCTAGAGAGTGGCTGCTGGAAGCCAGAGTCATACACTCTGCTAGCGCTGGGTGCGGAAACAAAGGAGTCAGGTCGCACCACAGAGCATCAGCACAGGAATACTGGAGCTGCACCACAGAGAGTAACCACAAGGGAGTCAGGCAAAACTGCAGGGAGTGTTCACAGGAGAGTCCTTAGAGAAACTGCATACAGGAATGCTGGAGAGACAATGGAAGCACTGACAACCTTCTGGGTGCAGAGACAGGATATTTATACCTGCTGGATAGCAGGGATTGGCTGACAATTATGCTCAGGCTCCGGCAGCACTGCAGATAGGTGAGGAAGGTATCATGTGGTTTGATCCAAAATGGCTGCGCCCATTGATGGAGATTGAAGGGGAAAGAAGCACTCAGAAACCATGTGTCAAATGGTAATGGCGGCGAAGGCCGCAGCAGCAGAAACTCCACGTGCCCAGACGCGCACAGCGGCCACTGGGATGGCGGTGGCGGGCGCAGCACACAGAGGACGCACATCCAGTGGAAGACCACAGGAGCGGCAGTGACGGCCACGACGGGGCTGAGAGCGCCACACCACCGTAAATGTATACACTAAGGAGGCCGCTGAACCAGTGCTGCAGGCAATAACCATGAGATGTAACCCAAAAGATAGTTATAGCCCGGCCCCAACCTCAGGAGACACCTAACAGGCAGGAAACGGCGTCCAGTTACCCGGATCGTGACAGCACCCCCCCACCCCCCCTTTAGGAGTGGCCCCAGGACACTTCTTAGGTTTTTGCGGAAATTTAGTATGGAATTTCTGAATCAGTTTAGGAGCATGGACATCAGATGCATTTGTCCAGGAACGTTCCTCAGGACCATAGCCCTTCCAATCAATCAAATACTGGAGATGACCATATCTGATACGTGAATCCAGGATCTTGGCGACCTCATACTCAAGAATGGAAGCGTTTCAGAATCACTGGTTTGAGGAGTGAGACATGGAACGTCCTAGGAACTTTCAGAAACGGACGTAGCTGAAGCTTGTAAGCCACTGGGTTGACAACTTGTTCAATCAGAAAGGGTCCGATAAAGCGGTGAACGAATTTCATACTCGGAACCCTCAGTCGTAAATTCTTTGTAGACAGCCAAACGCGATCACCAACTTTAAGGGCAGGAATTGCCCTACGCTTCTTATCCGCAAATCTCTTGTACCTGGAGGATGCTTTCAAAAGAGCTGCACGAACATTCTTCCAGTTATTTGAAAACTGCCGAATCGTGATATCAGCTGAAGGCACCGATGTTGCTGGAAGCGGTTGGAACTCAGGAACTTTTGGGTGAAACCCATAATTGGTGAAGAATGGCGTGGAGGAAGATGAAGAATGATACTGATTGTTGTGGCAGAATTCAGCCCATGGGAGAAGTTGAACCCAATCATCCTGGGAAGAAGATACGTAAATACGGAGGAAGGCCTACAAGTCCTGATTCACCCTCTCAGTTTGCCCATTGGTTTGAGGGTGATAGGCTGTAGAGAATTTCAGCTTGACTTGAAGCGCATGACAAAGACTTCGCCAGAACACCTCTATCGGAAATTATCTCCACAGGGAGACCCTGTAATCTGAAGATTTCTTGAATAAAGACTTGTGCCAACTTGGAAGCTGACGGGAGACTGGTGAGAGGAATGAAATGAGCCATCTTGGTGAACTGGTCAACTACCACCCAGATGGTGTTGAATTTGTTACACACAGGGAGATCTGTGACGAAATCCATTGAAAGATGGGTCCACGAATGATGAGGAACAGACAAAGGAACCAATTGCCCAGCGGGTGACTGGCGGGGTACTTTGTGTTAGGCACATTTTGGGCAGGAGGCCACAAATTCACCAATGTCCTTCTTTAGGGTCGGCCACCAGTATGATCTGGAAACAAATTCTAAGGTCTTGTGTATGCCCGCGTGTCCGGCAAAGCGAGAGGAATGTGCCCAATGCAAGAGCTTCCTTCTGAGAGCCGGCTTCACAAAACTTTTCCCTGGCGGGGGCATAGAGTCAGTCCTCACTGCGGAGAACGCCACTGGATCAATGATATACTGCTTGTCAGTAGACTCATTTTCTTGCTCCCAGGAGTGGGAAAGGGCATCAGCCTTGCGATTCTGTGACCCTGTACAAAACTGTAATTTGAGTCAAATCTGGAAAAGAAAAGTGCCCAACTGGCTTGGCGAGGGTTAAGACATTGAGCACCTTTTAGGTACAGGAGATTCTTGTGATCTGTCATGATGGTGATGGTATGAGAAGCTCCTTCTAATAAGTACCTCCACTCTTCCAAAGCGAGCTTAATCGCCAAAAGTTCTTGATCGCCAATGGTGTAATTACGCTCGGCAGGAGAGAACTTTCGTGAGAAGAAGCCACAAGGATGTAGATGACCATCGTTAGCTCTTTGAGACAGTACTGCGCCAACTCCAACAGAAGAGGCGTCCACCTCAAGGATGAAGGGTGAACTGGTATCTGGCTGTTTCAAAACTGGAGCAGAGATGAATCTTTGTTTCAACAAATGAAAGGCTTGGGTAGCTTCTTCTGACCATTTGGAAGGATTGTCACCTTTTTAGGTAAGAGCCGTAATAGGCACTACAACGGTAGAAAAGTCTCGCATAAATTTCCTGTACTAATTGTCAAACCCTAGGAATCTCTGGATGCCCTTGAGGGTTACAGGAATCGGCCAATCTCGGATCGCTTGAAGTTCCTCGGGATCCATCTCCAGACCGAGCCGGATACAATATACCCCAGGAACGGGATGGATTTTACTTCAAAGACGCACTTTTCCAGTTTGCAATACAGATGATTGGTACGGAGACGGGACAAGACCTCTTTCACCCAGAACCGATGTTCCTCCAGATCATTCGCGAAGATAAGGATATCATCGAGATAAACCACAACATGATGATAAAGAATGTCTCTGAAAATCTCAGTCACGAAGTGTTGGAATACCGCTGCAGCATTGCTGAGTCCGAAAGGCATGAAGAGGTACTCGTAATGTCCGTCACGGGTGTTAAAAGCAGTCTTCCACTCGTCACCCTTTCGGATTCGGATGAGATTATAAGCACCCCTCAGATCTAACTTTGTGAAGATAGTGGCTCCACTGACGCAGTCAAGTAACTCGGTGATAAGCGGCAGAGGGTACCGATTTTTTACTGTGATGTCATTCAGACCCCAGTAATCAATACAAGGCCGCAGGCTGCCATCTTTCATCTTTACGAAGAAGAAGCCTGCGCCAGCTGGAGAAGAGGAAGGCCGGATAAACCCTTTAGCCACATTTTCCTTGATATACTCCTCCATGGAGTGGGTCTCAGGCAACGACAATGGATACGTGCGTCCACGTGGAGGAGTTTTCCCTGGAATGAGATCGATAGGGCAATCCCATTCTCTATGGGGAGGAAGAATATCGGCTGAATACTTAATGAATACATCGGTGAAATCTTGATATGGAGAAGGTGGAACATCAGGAGATTTAGAGGAGGAGTTGCAAACTGGAAGCACTTTATGTAGACATGTCTTAGAACAGGAAGGACCCCATGCCAGGATATGGGTCATTTTCCAATCAACTTCCAATCAACTTGAGGATTATGCAAACGAAGCCATAGAAGGCCTAGAACCACAGGATGAGTGGCTCTTGGGATAACCAGGAAAGAAATCAACTCTGTATGCAAAACCCCTACCTTCAGACGGATAGGTAGGGTCTTGGAGGTAATCACCGAATCGTGAATCCTACTGCCGTCCACGGCAGTTAAAGATATAGGAGATAACAGTCTCTCAGTGGGTAGAGACCACTGCTTAACAAACTTCTCAGTTATAAAGTTCCTGGCTGCTCCAGAATCCAACAAGGCAAGAAGATTCTTGGTACGCTGAGCCACCTCAAGAGAAACTGAGAGGTTGCAGTCACTTGAAGACGGAGAGGAATTCATTACTCCTAGCCGACCCTCTCCTTGGCGGGCTAGGGTTTGGAGTTTCCCGGACACTTGGGATAGGCGTTATTAAGGTGAAAAGGTGCAGCACAATACAGGCAAAAGCGGTTAGATAAACGTCTTCTGCGCTCTGCTGGAGACAATCGTGAATGACCTATCTGCATAGGTTCATCTTTGGATGGAGACAGCTGACGAGGAGGAGGAATAGAAGGAGTCTTATGCACTGTTGACCTGCCTCGCTCCATAGCCCTTTCACGAAACCGTAGGTCAACTTTTGTGCAGAGCGATATGAGCTCATTCAATTTCGAGGGCAAGTCTCTGGTGGTGAGCTCATCTTTAATACGTTCAGAGAGGCCTTGCCAAAAGGCTGCATAGAGCGCTTCCTCATTCCAGGTAACCTCAGATGCCAACGTCTGGAATTGTACTAAATACTGGCCGACAGTTTGTGTCCCCTGATGCAGCCGAAGAATCTCAGAGGAAGCTGACGACACTCGGCCTGGCTGATCAAAGATACGTCTGAATGTTGCCACGAAGTCGGGGTAGGATGACAGCAGGGTATCAGATCTTTCCCATAAGGGTGATGCCCAGTCGAGGGCAGCGCCACTGAGTAAGGAGATGATATACACAACTTTGGTGCGGTCTGTAGGAAAACTGCCGGGTTGCAACTCAAAGTGGATCTTGCACTTGTTTAGGAAACCCCTGCAGGCTTTCGGGGATTTAGCAGGTGTTGGCAAATGAAGACGTGAAGGAGAAGTGGGTACGGTGGGTGGAGATACCACCGGAGGTACTACAGTCGGCACACTGGACGCCCCTCACCCACGGAGGGTTGCCTGAATCTCATCCAGTCGGGAGGAGAGGTCCTGGAGACATTGGATAACATGGCCTTGTGCAGCCTCCTGATGTTCAAGATGGGCTGCCAGTTCTTCTATTGGCCTGGTCCCTTGGACTTGGTCTCCGACCGGATCCATTAGGTCAGTTGTAGAGGCTGACGGGTACGTGAATTTAGGAGGTAGGAGGGGACTCCTAGACATGTGCTGAGACAGTAGTACCAAATGCCCGAAGGCGTAACCACAACAACAGGAGGTACCTTTGAGGGTTTTTATTACATCATAAAAGTCAAAAGAATGTGCAACCAAACAATAAATGTCACAAGTGAGTCTCTGAATCACAACTGGTTGAGACCAGTAATCCGGAGTATAAATGGGAGTGCTTTGGGAACACAGGTGGAACGTAAAGTGGTGCTAGGGATCGCAGGTATGGCTTGAGTGATGCTATTGATCACAGGTAAAGCTTGAGTGATGCTAGGGATCACAGGTATAACTTGAGTGATGCTAGGGATCACAGGTATAACTTGAGTGATGTTAGGAATCGTAGGTATAACTTGAGTGTTATGCATACTTGCCTTCCTGACCCTCTCTATGAGGGAGAAAATGCTCTGTTCCTGGACTTTCCTGGTAATGTATGATTGCCATCACCTGTGGTGAGCTAGTTAATTGATAAGAAAGGTGTTTCACCACAGATGATGGAAATCATACATTACCAGGAAAGTCCAGAAACAGAGCATTTTCTCCCTCATGGAGAGGGTCAGGTAGGCAAGTATGGTGTTATGATGAGTACTGGTAGTAATGGAGACAGAGGACTGCTAGAGAGTGGCTGCTGGAAGCCGGAGTCATACACTCTGCTAGAGCTGGGTGCGGGAACAAGGGAATCAGGAAGCACCACAGAGCATCAGCACAGGAATACTAAAGCTGCACCACAGAGAGTAACCACAAGGGAGTCAGGCAAAACTGCAGGGAGTGTTCACAGGAGAGTCCTTAGAGACACTGCATACTGGAACACTGGAGAGACAATGGAAGCGCTGACAACCTTCTGGGTGCAGAGACAGGATCTTTATACCTGCTGAATAGCAGGGATTGGCTGACAATTATGCTCAGGCTCCGGCAGCACTGCGGATAGGTGAGGAAGGTATCATGTGGTTTGATCCAAAATGGCTGCACCCATTGACGGAGATTGAAGGGGAAAGAAGCACTCAGAAACCATGTGTCAAATGGTAATTGCGGCAAAGGCCGCAGCAGCAGAAACTCCGCGCGGCCAGACGCGCACAGCAGCCACAGGGATGGCGGTGGCAGCCGCAGCACACAGAGGACGCACATCCAGTGGAAGACCACAGGCGCGGCAGTGACGGCCGCGACGGGACTGAGAGCACCACACCACCGTAAGTGTATACACTAAGGAGGCCACTGAACCAGTGCTGCAGGCAATAACCATGATGTCAGGAATTTGCATTCTTTAACGCATCACTTCCTGTGAACAGGTGTCTCCTGGCTTCAGTCCTCTGTCTTCAGAGTATCCCCTGTGAATTGGACCTGTGGAACTACAGGTCCCAGCAGTTCCAGTTCCAGTCTTCAGTCTCCTGCAGCCTACAGCTCACTGTGCTCCACCCAACCAGTACTATCATTTGGTAAACTACTGGTTTCAGCTAGCAGCCTGGAGTACACAGTGCTTCTAGTTAACAGCATTTACTCCCGGTGCACTACTGAGCCCAGCCAGCAATCAGCAGTGCATTGCAGAATTACTCTCCTGATGGATCATTAGCTCCAGCTAACTCACAGCTGATCTGAACACCCAATCCAGCGGGGTGTGTTCTCACAGAGATGCAACATCCAATCATCACAGACCAAGGGGTGTAAACTCCAGTTCCTGGCTCAGTCTCATTGCCTCGGACGAGTCACATTTAGTGTGTCAAGTTCTCCAGTGGGTCCCCGTGTGCCTGTCTCCAGTGGTTCCCTATGGTTCCTCTCATCATTTCATTCCATTCATCATTCTGCATTTCTCCTGCTTGCTCCAGACTCCAGCCACAGTTCATCAGCAGTAAGAGACTCTCCTCAGGTGTTTATTTAATTGCCTAACCTGTGCACCTCGTTATCAATATATCAACCCGTGCATTCAGCATTTAACAAGGCTTGCTGTTATGGGACTGTCTCCTGCCTGGGCCCTGTGTGGTAATAAGAACTAAGCGATACAGAGACTGTGTGTTTTATCAATATTTCCAAAGTTCTATTTTCCAATTATTCATTTACCAAGTCATTCCACGTTTTGTTATCAGAGACTGTGTGCCTTGCAAGTATCACCGGAGTTCTGTTTTGCAAACCATTTGCTTTTATCAAGTTATTCCACGTTACTGGAGTTTAGCTTTGTTTCAGTTATTTACAAATCCGTTTACATCCAGCTACCAAGATATTTCCCATTTGTGTTACCAGTGACTTTATTTCGCTTAAAACCATTTGCATCCAGTTACCGTTTATCATTTAATTTCTGCTGCTACCAATGCTACGTGCCATCTATTATTATATCATTGTTCTGTCACCTTTGTGTTTAGTAAACATCAGCGCATGTGCGCAGGACTTTATTCAGTCTCCACGTTTCATACGTCATTCCAACACTGACCCACTAGTGCCCCCTCCGGGAACAGACAAAATCAGAATCCTGACACATGAGATGTAACCCAAAAGATAGTTATAGCCCGGCCCTAGCCCGCTGAGCCAACCTCAGGAGACACATTAACAGGCAGGAAACGGTGTCCAGTTACCCGGATTGTGACAGCCAGAAATGGAGGATGGTGAGGAGGACTCAGTGGTGGGGGAGTGTACTCTGTCGCAGGGAACAGAGGCTCTCATAGAAGTTATCAGAGAAGTTCTAAATATCTCTGATAAGGTGAAAGAGGAGAGTGAGGAATCTTATTTTAATATAAAAAGAAATCCTCAGCCACTTTTCCTGTGTCAAAGGAACTAAATACCCTGTGTGAAGAACCGTGGGTTAATCCTGATAGGAAATTTCAAATCCCTAAGCGGTTGTTATCATCCTTTCCTTTTCCTCCTGAGTATAGGAAAAATGGGAAAATCCACCAATAGTGGATGAATCAGTTTCCAGGCTTTTGCGAAAAATTGTATTGCCTGTCCCGGTTGCAGCCTCCCTAATAGACGCGGCTGATCGTAAAATGGATTACGCGAGCCATTGCTAAATGGTCGGGTAACCTAATTGAGGGGTTAGATACCTTATCTCAAGGGGATGTTGTTTTGCTCCTGCAACATGTACAGGACTCTGCAAACTTTATGGTGGAAGCCATAAAAGAAATAGGCTTGCTTAATGCACGTACTACAGCTATGGCAGTGTCTGCACGCAGGGGTCTATGGCTACACCAGTGGACTGCGGATGCGGACTCCAGGAAAGGTGTGGAAGGCCTACCTTTCACAGGGGAGGCCTTTATTTGGAGATGAACTAGACAAATGGATCTTCAAAGCTACGGCGGGTAAGTCCACATACCTTCCTTCTGCAGGTCCCCCAACTAGGGAGGGCCTACTCAGGACCCAATTTACAGTCCTTTTGGACTGCTAAGTTTAGGGGCAAGGCCAGAGGTTCTTATACCACCACCAGAGGCGCTAGAGGTAAACCACGCAAACCAGCAACTGCCGGTTCACAGGAACAGAGCTCAGTATCTGCTTCCTCAAAGCCGTCTGCATGACAGTGGACCGCGATACCTAGAAGACTGGCAGGTGGGAGCCCAGCTAAAATTCTTCAGTCACATCTGGACAGGATCGTGCCAGGATCCCTGGGTCATAGACCTTATATCCCAGGGCTACAGACTGGAGTTCCAGGTGCTCCCACCTCACAGATTCTTCAATTCAGGTTTAACAGTTTCACAAGAGGATATAGGAATATTTAAAACATTGCGCTGTGTATTGCTGGTTATTAATTTGATGAAAATATGAATTTTATAATAAATATATATAAACATAAAAAATTATATAGGTGGCTCTGTATGAATCAGTGATGAAATCGGGAGACTTCCGCAAGTATCACAAAAGTTAATTTTATTAACTAACACATACAAAAACATACACTAAATGCTAATAACATATGCATGCATAAAAGAAAGGGAACACTCCCTAATCAGCATAAAATACGTAAGGCTGTTTAAATAGCTTCATATGCAACAGTTAATATGAGTGAAGTGCTGGAGTCTTTGTTAGGCAGTGTGTAACACTGTAGCAAGCAGTTTTATACACTGGGTCCACACACGGGAATAGTTACTTTGTATGCCGGCGTCCCGGCTGTAATGTGAAGGCTGTTCAATAAGATACTGAATGCGGTGTATATATTTACCACTGATCCTCCCTGTAATATCACGTGTCCGTCCCGTTTTCACCCAGTGGTGAAGCCGTCACCGCCCCGTGTGATATACGCCGGGATGGGAAATCCAAATGGGTGGAACTGCAGGCTCCCAACTGGAAAGTGATCACCGTGGGCTCGGATATTGTATATGTGAATCGGCAAGATACTGCGATGCTGGAATTGCCTGCAGCTTGCGGGAGCACACCACCTCTCTCGGATGTATGAAGCAGCGGAGTTAGCAGTGGATGGTAGTGAACGCTTTCAGTTTCCCTTGATGAAATACCAGTGCAAAATTTCAGGAGTGCGGCATCAACGCGTTTGTCCCACAATGCCTTGGGACTTCCTCAAGAGGCAAGTATAACTTTACTGGACGCCATTTAAAAACTGGTACAGCCTCAAGTCATTGTTCCAGTTTCACCTCACCTGCAAAACAAGGGGTACTATTCCAACTTGTTTGTAGTACCAAAACCATACGGTTCGTTAAAACTGATTCTGAACCTCAAGTCGCTGAACCCGTACTTATGAGTGTTCAAATTCAAGAGGGAGTCTCTGAGAGCGGTGATCTCAGGTCTGGAGGAGGGGGAATTCCTAGTGTCTCTGGATATCAAGGATGCATACCTTCACATTCCGATCTGGCCACCTGATCAGGCTTATCTACGGTTTGCACTGCAGGAAAGTCACTACCAGTTCCAGGCTGTCACACACCAGAGGCGGCGTTCGCCGCGCTTACCCCTGCTGGTCGGTGTTGCGGCCTCTGCCTTTGGTGGGCCACGGGCTCCGGCGTCTGGCTGGCGCAGCTCCCGGCGGTTCTCCGGGGCATGGGCGCCGCCATGACACCCGGCTTCACGTGGACGGGGGGCGGGTGACGTCATCAGACTGCTCCGCCAATCCAGCGGTGGCGGGGAATTCAAAGTCAGACGCCGGACGGAGCCTCAGTGCCTGAGTATCGTCTTTCCCTGACGTAGATGCCAGCGCTCTTGTTCCCGGCAAGGATCTCTGCAGTTGTACTCCAGTGTCTCCGGCATTTCCAGTCTGCCAGTCCGCTGCACTGGTTCCAGTGTACTCAGCGGCCGGTATATCTCTCTGTGATCCAGTCACCAGTGCTCCTAGGAATCAGCGTGGCTGCGGGTCTAAATCACCGTTCTCAAGTTCTACAATTAACAGCGTCTCAGTCACCGTTCTCAAGTTCTACAAATTAACAGCGTCTAAAACCCCTGCACTTCAGTTCCTCACATCATCAGCATCTCAGTCACCGTTCTCAAGTTCTACAAACTAACAGCGTCTAAAACCCCTGCACTTCAGTTCCTCACATCATCAGCGTCTCAGTCACCGTTCTCAAGTTCTACAAATTAACAGCGTCTAAAACCCCTGCACTTCAGTTCCTCACATCATCAGCGTCTCAGTCACCGTTCACAAGTTCTACAAAATAACAGCGTCTAAAACCCCTGCACTTCAGTTCTTCACATCATCAGCGTCTCTGTCACCGCTTACAAGTTCTTTTCCACCTGTGCCTTTATCATCATTTATAAGTTATCAGTGACTTTTAAACATCCCCCACAGTTTCTCCAGTTACCAGCATCTCAAATCCTGCTCATAAAACCCTTCAGTGGGTCTGGACATTTCCCTCATTTACCCCTTTTGTCATTTGACTTTAAGTTGTTTTCCCTACAATAAACTCTTCAATATTTCATCAAACTCCATTGTCAGCGTCCTGTATGAGGAAATACTATATTAGGCCTCCCCTTTTCTGGCTCAGTTGTGGTTCCTCTTCCCAACCATCGGAAGAGTCCCCGAGTTCACAACACCCTCAGTCTAGGCCAGTGACACAGGCCCTGCCATCTAGTCTCTCCATGGCACCGAGGGTGTTCACCAAAGTGATGGCAGAGATTATGTTTCTACTCCGCAAACAGGGGGTGAACATAATTATGTACTTGTATGATCTTCTGATAAAGGTGCCGTCCATGGAGCGGTTGTTGGACAGCATAGGCCTCTCAACCAGACTACTCCTGGATCACGGGTGGATTCTGAACCTACCAAAATCTCACCTAGAACCAACACAGAGGCTTCCTTTACTGGGAATGATACTGGACACAGAGTCTCAGAAGGTGTTCCTTCCCTTGGAAAAGGCAATGGTAATCCAGACAATGGTTTGGGCTGTCCTGAAGCCAACCCGGATCTCGGTACATTCGCATTCTGGGGAACATGGTGGCCTCTTACGAGGCGCTTCAGTACAGAAGGTTTCATGTGAGGCCCTTCCAGCTAGATCTGTTGGACAAATGGTCCGAATCGCATCTTCACATGCACCAGAGGAACCTTCTGTCGCCAAAAGCCAGGATCTCCCTTCTGTGGTGGCTACAGACTTCTCACCTAGCCGAGGGTCGGAGGTTCGGGATTCAGAATTGGATTCTGCTAACCACAGACGCATGCCTCAGAGGTTGGGGAGCAGTCACCCAGGGGGTGCAGTTTCAGAGAAGATGGTCAAATCATGAGGTCGTTCTTCCAACAAACATCCTGGAACTCAGGGCTATATACAATGCCCTTCTGCAGGCCTCATCTCTTCTTCAAAATCAGGCCATTCAGGTCCAGTCGGACAATGTGACGGCAGTGACGTACATAAACCGACAGGGCGGAACGAAAAGCAGAGCCGCAATGTCAGAGGTGTCAAGAATTCTCCTCTGGGTGGAAAAACATGCCATGGCGTTGTCGGCGGTCTTCATTCCCGGAGTAGACACCTGGGAAGCAGACTTCCTCAGCAGACACGACCTGCACCCAGGGGAGTGGGGTCTTCACCCAGAGGTGTTCAGGTGGTTTACATGTTGGTGGGGATATCCACAAATGGACATGATGGCCTCTCAACTCAACAGGAAGCTCAAGCGGTATTGTTCCAGGCCAGGAGACCCACAGGCAGTGGCGGTAGACGCTCTGACGATTCCGTGAGTCTACCAGCTGGTGTACGTGTTTCCTCCACTTCCTCTGATCCCGAGAATTCTAAAAAGAATAAAAAGGGAAAAGGTTCAAACAATCCTCATTGCTCCGCATACCAGGCCCTTCGTGGCCAGTCCGGATCTTCTACAGAAAAAAAGTCTCGTGATCTGTGACAAAACGCATCAGGATTCCTCCCTTCATCTCACCGGAATCACCGCACGGTTTCTGTAGCCCCAATTACTCAAACACTGAAGCGGTCGCAGGCTCATCTCTCCCCTACAACGCAGGAGTGGGTATCACAGTGGACTTTACCTGAGGATGCTCGGGTTTACCAGCCCATGGGAGAGGTAATCCAAATACCTGGCATCTACTTCATTTGTAATTGCCGCGGCAGACGTTGGTCAAAGTGGACAAATCACTGCTACTTTTAACTTCCATTGGGAGCTCTGGCACTTAACTCTTCTCAGGTACAATGTGCACACAGTAACTTTGCCGAGATACTCTGTAACAAGTTCTATTTGCAAAACGGCTGTTGTGGTAACAATTGCCACATGAACATTGTTTTCAGCCTTTATCCACATTGAGCCAAACAACTGCATATACGCTAATTACCACGACTCTAAGGCTCTGTGGAATGGTATCTGATTATTGCCACAAGCAGCTTATTTATTAACCGCGGTATCCAGTGAGCAAGTTTTTATCATTTTTATAATATCATAATTGAATATTTTATTGTGTATTTAGTTATGTGTATATTGTGTGATGTTAAGATCTTCCTCCTCCTCCTCCTCCTCCTCCTCCTCCTCCTCCTCTTCCTCCTCCTCCTCCTCCTCTTCCTCCTCAGCAGCGAATGAGAGACCAGTAACAGAATATTTATTCACATTGGCGTTTTATAGCAGTAATTTTTTCTTAGTTGTAGGATCTTCTAGAGATGCTGAATTACTGACTTGTTGGGAAAAAAGCAGCCCCATTGAATATGTTGGAACAGTTTCCGACCTAAAAATGTCAGAAACTGCCGTCTTTCCGACAAGACTGCAGTTTCCGACAACAATTGAATACCCCCCGTAATGGGGCAAGGTGCAATCAGGGAGATTGCTGGTCTATTCAGGGAGTCAGGGAGATTGCTACTATTTCCGGGAGTTTCCTGCAGAATGAGGGAGGGTAGGCAACTATGAGTGTACTTGACGTTTCTCTCTCTCTGGCCACTTTTATAAATTTATGATATGGCGATTTCTAGTATCTCTGCTGTCCCATTATCACAGAAAACAGTAAGCAAGCAACATGGCATTCAGAACTAAGAAAAGGGTTCTAGGACTAGCACATGTAGAAGAATGAGAAAGATGAGGAGGGGGATTCTGTTGACATAGAGGATGAGGTGTCTGGGCAGGAAGCGTATCCCTTTTTGCGCAGGTAGAAGGGAATCTTGCCGAACACTGTGATTTAAGAGGAGATGTCCTGAGCCTTGGAGAGAGATAAAGTGGATGGAAAAAAGAACCAACCAATCAGCTCCTATGTGCCATGTTACAGGCTGTGTTTAATAAATGACAGAAGTTGATACTTTATCTTCATACATTTTATCTCTCTCCAAGGCTTAGTACATACTACCAATCCGCTCCTGTCATTTTTCAAACATAGGGCTCAAACCAATTATATGCAAATGGTGCAGTGAGCCATTGCCGCAGCGTTTCAACACTGGCAACAGTACCTGATCTCCACCCTTTGCGGGCTGAAATCAGTCCGAATTCAGAATAAATTGCTTGGAGCCTTATGGGGCAGGGAGCATTTTTGTGTGAGTTCAGGCAGCTGTAGAGTATAATTGGATTGAGCTCATAGCCTGTAACATGGCAGTTAAGGCTAAGTGGCTGGTACTTTTTATCTCATTGGGGTAAATGTATGAAGCAGTGATAAGAGTGGAGAAATGAGCCAGTGGAGAATTTGCCCATGGCAGCCAATCAGCTGCTCTGTATAATTGTATAGTATGCAAATTATAAATGTTACTTCAATGCTGATTGGTTGCCATGGGCAACTTCTCCACTGGCTCACTTCTCCACACTTTTCACTGCTTCGTACATTTACCCCATTATGACTTTCCAAGGTGTATACATCTCCTCCTAAATACTTTATTATTTAAATGTTTAAAAATATCTCAAAAATCTTATGAGATCATATATTTGGATCTAAACACAAAATTACATTACCATTAGAAACTGATAATCATGTCTGATGCAAAATGGCTATGTTGCCCCTTCCCAGTGTGTGTGTGTGTGTGTGTGTGTGTGTGTGTGTGTGTGTGTGTGTGTGTGTGTGTGTGTGTGTGTGTGTGTGTATATGTGTGTGTGTGTGTGTGTGTGTGTGTGTGTGTGTGTGTGTGTGTGTGTGTGTATATATATATATATATATATATATATATATATGCAATAGTTCAGAACAGTATCCCTTCAGAACAGACACGGCACTCCAGGACTTAGTGACATTTTTTTTATATCAACACATGTACAAAATGTGTATTACAAGCACTGGCAACTACAATGCTGCATTTCAGGCCCCGCAGGGTCCCTTCAGGTACATGCAAGTGCTTAAAATAAAAGAAAAAACAGACATGTACACGGTGACAACAGTGAACTTACCTAAATAACCTCCCCATGCCGGCGTGTGCAGCCTCCGGTCCACGTGGAGCTTCCTGTAGTCTCAGGGCGCCATCCTGATGACATCACTCAGATGCTCAGTAGTCATGGCAACCCGGCTATGCCGTTCACTACAGCGCCGCTGAGGTCACCATAGCCTTGCAAGGAGAAGCTAAATGTAAACAGAACAAAACACTGCTAAATAACTACATAACATATACATCTACAGCAGACAAGAACTGAATATACAGGGTGGCACATATAAAATATAAAAATGCCCGCCCGTAATGTCACAGCCTCATATGTAAATACATCACTGCGTTGTCACGGGAAACAGTCCCAGACAACGAACAAAAAGGAGAGAGAAAGGAAGAAAACATGATGGAAAGATGTAGAGAGACTGAATACCATCTATAACAGTATATTAAATGAAATGGGAGTATTAGTGAGGGCAAAACAGGAGAACAGTATTAAGGCAATATCAATATACTGCCACTGAGTGACAGTTAATTAGAACGGAGGGCATTCCAATTGATTTTTTCATTTAAACCATGTGGTTGTAAAGTATTGAGCTTCATGATCCATTTTGCTTCTAATCTATGCAATGTGAGTAATCTGTCTCCACCTCGATGTAAAGGGGGGACATGATCAATGAGTTGATATTTAAGATCAGAAAGAGCATGAGCTTGAGCACAAAAATGTCGCGACACTGGCTGATCATTCGCTGTACCGCACAAGGCTCGATTAATATTCGAGCGGTGTAACGCCATCCGTTCTCTTAAAGTGCGACTCGAGAGGCCCACATATAACAGTTGATATGGACAAATAATGCAATAAATGATAAAGCGAGTGGTACAGGTCATCACATGCCTAAAGGTGAATTTCTTTTTAGTTAAAGGATGAACAAATTCTGATCCTGAGATCAAGGCAGTGCACGTAGTACAAGATGGACAACGGTAGCAGCCGGGTTTCTTGCTTACTCCAAAAATACCGACTTTCGGAGATTAGTCGGTTATGTCCGTCTTTACTAAATGGTCCCGCAAATTGCGGCCTCGTCTGTAGCTGGTCATCACTTGTGTATTCTGGAAACAAGCCAGTGATTTGTCAGATTTTACAATGGGCCATAAAGCCTTGGTTGCCCGTGGTATAATGGGACTGGCTGTGGAGTATCGAGTGGACCATATGAATCTATCTTGTGCTACTTTGGGGCGTTGTTGAAATATTGTGTCTCGATCCATACACATGATGTCCGATTTCGTGGATTCCAGTTCTTTGATGTCATAACCCCTTTTCGCAAATTTATCTGCCACTACCTGTAAGGCATCGTCCAATAACGAATGTTCACTGGTGATTCTTGCCACTCAAAGCATTTGTGAGCGAGGAAGGCCTTTCTTAAGTGCAGTTGGGTGATATACACATTTTGTACATGTGTTGATATAAAAAAAATTTCACTAAGTCCTGGAGTGCCGTGTCTGTTCTGAAGGGAAACTGTTCTGAACTATTGCATATATGAATAATTCAGCAAAGGCACACAGGCAGTGACCATTTGAGTGCCGGATTTGTACCAGATTATATATATATATATATATATATATATATATATATATATATATATATATATATATTTATTATTATTTGTATTCGGCACTCATGAAATAAACATCAGTCAGCTTGCCCGGTGCCCTCTAAATCAACTTTGCAGGTTGAAGATATAAGCACAATGAAGCGGCACTCCAAGACTTAATTCAGATAAACGGGTCCAGTCTCCCGATTTTGATGTGCAACGTTTCGGTTTTAATCACAAACCTTCGTCAGGCATATACATACAACAGAACAAGTCTTACCTATATAACAAATGAAATCACCAGGTGCAGTCCAGGAAGCCCCAGAGTTAGACTTCCAGCTGATGTCATGCAGCATGGACTACTTACGTAACAAGAGAGTGTTAACCCTTCACCACACTACAGACATGGAAATGAATGAATGACGTTTAATATTCAAACGATACTTTGTAAATACAATGATCATCCACAGGATAAAATGCAACAAGTTATATCAAAGATTATATATGAGTATAGCAATCGGGGTGATTAAACAACACCATATCACAATTGACTTAAATGGTTAACCAGGGGGAATCAATTAGATCAATTAATGAAAACAACATGTAGAGATAAAGAAAAACATCACAGAAAACTGCTGTAAGAAAGTGTTTCATTTAACCCCTTAGGTGTTAGTGTTGAGCCTGTCAATCCACTTTGCTTCCCTTTGTAGCAAGAGCCTAGATCTGTAACCACGTCTCCTGCTTTCCGGGACCATGTCTATCATTTTGTATTTTAATGAAGACAAAGTGTGTCCTCGTAACTTAAAATGTTTAGAAACAGGTTGTTCGGCTGGTTTGCCTTCAAGCGCGGATTTAATATCGCTCCTGTGTTGGGCCATGCGTACTTTAAACATGCATGTGGTCTTCCCTATGTAGTATAATCCACATGGGCAAATGATACAATACACCACATAGCGTGAGGTACATGTGAAACAATGTTGCAGTTTGATTTGTTTGCCAGAGTGCGGATGTACTATAGTGTCTCCTGTTTCTAGGTATGTGCAAGTGGTACACCCTAAACAATTATAATTACCCGTTTTTTTGGTAAGAAAATGTTGGGGTGCCTGGGAGTCAAAATCAGAAATGTCACTGTGCACAATCATGTCACGAAAACTACGTCCTCGTTTATAACAAGGCATTATCCATTTCTTGGACAAAGATGGTAGGTCAGGGTCAGTTTGAACAATAGGCCAAATACCCTTCGCCTTTGACATTAATCTAGTACTGGCAGTTGTATACTGATTCACATAAATCATAGTATTTGTTATGCGGCTCTGACTAGAAATGTCTGGTTCTTTAACCTTCGGCGCTGCGAGCGCCTTTTTCCTAGCACTGGTTAGTGCATTGTTGGAATATCCCCTTTCTAGGAACTTAGTGGTCATAATATCAAGCTGTTTACATTCATCATCAAAATTACTACAGATGCGATGTACTCTCAAGAACTGAGAGTACGGTAGACCCTTTGTAAGTGGAGCAGGATGATGGCTTGAAGCTAATAATAAATTGTTACAGTCAGTAGGCTTAGTGTAAAGAGAGGTACTTAACACCTCACCATCTCGACTCACAAGTACATCAAGAAAGTGTATATCTTTCTCCTGAATATCAAAAGTGAATTTGATATTGTTATCTTGGGTATTAATGTCAGCCATCATGCTCAAAGACTCACACCTCGTGCCTCGCCAAAGGAGGAACACGTCATCTATGTTAAAACCATATACCATATAAATTATGTATATTACAAGGAAGCGCATATATATTTTGATCTGTTTGATTAAAATTATATATTTATTTATTGTTTAATAATCAAATTACTTGTTAATGCACAACATAAAAAATTAGTAAAATCTTTAAAACACACCAGGGCTACAATATTGAAATGTCCAGAAACTGTAACTGTTACCGTCCAAATAACCCTATACCGCTGGAGCTCCAATAAGGATTTTTCTTTAAGCACACAAGGTGCTATTTATATAACTCCCCGGTGAAGAGCTGGTTATTTTGTGACGATGTCCGTCAGGGCCGGCTCCAGGCCTACTAGCACCCTGAGCGAGAAAATGTAAAAGTGCCTTCGGCGCGCGCGCTCTTGGAAAAGTGGGCGTGGCCTCTTGAAAAAGTGGGCGTGGTCTCGTCCCCCAGCAGTGCCAGCTACACATGACATGCCCTCCAGCAGTGCCAGCTACACGTGCTAGTGTTCACTTTTTAGGGCAGGTTGCTGATCACAGGGAGGGCACATTTTTAAGTTAGGTGGGCAAAATGATGTACATACTGTAATGCTTGTTGTTCCCATTTCCACACGCTAAAGCATGGACAGTGCGCGCCGAAGGTGCGCAGCAAAAATTTAGGGGAGTTACTTCGTGGGGAAGGTGCGTAGCCACATTATAGTGGCAATTCACATTACACCACACAGTAGTGCAGCTAATACACATTGCACCAGGTAGAACCTCCTATAAGAGCACGTTAGACACATTGCGCCAGGTAGAGCACTGAGACACACTGCCCAGCCACAGACGCCTAGCGGGAACACTACATGATATGCCCCCCAGCAGTGCCAGCTACACATGACATGCCCCCCAGCAGTGCCAGCTACACGTGACATGCCCCCCAGCAGTGCCAGCTACATAAATGGCCACACAGTTCCAGATGGATAAATGCCCCCACAGCGCAGATATGCCCCCACAGTGCCACATACATTAATGCCCTCACAGTGCAAGAAATGTCCCCACAGTGCAAGAAATGTCCCCACAGTGCAAGAAATGCCCCCACAGTGCAAGAAATGCCCCCACGGTGCCAGATACATAAATGCCCCCACGGTGCCAGATACATAAATGCCCCCACGGTGCCAGATACATAAATGCCCCCACGGTGCCAGATACATAAATGCCCCCACGGTGCCTGATACATAAATGCCCCCACGGTGCCAGATACATAAATGCCCCCACGGTGCCAGATACATAAATGCCCCCACGGTGCCAGATACATAAATGTCCCCACGGTGCCTGATACATAAATGCCCCCACGGTGCATGATACATAAATGCCCCCACGGTGCATGATACATAAATGCCCCCACGGTGCCTGATACATAAATGCCCCCACGGTGCCTGATACATAAATGCCCCCACAGAGCCAGATAAATGCCCCCACAGTGCCAGATATGTCCCCACAGTGCCAGATATGCCCCCACAGTGCCAGATATGCCCCCACGGTGCCAGAAATGCCCCCACAGTGCCAGATAAATGCCCCCACAGTGCCAGATAAATGCCCCCACAGTGCCAGATAAATGCCCCCACAGTGCCAGATAAATGCCCCCACAGTGCCAGATAAATGCCCCCACAGAGCCAGATAAATGCCCCCACAGTGCCAGAAATGCCCCCACAGTGCCAGAAATGCCCCCACAGTGCCAGATATGCCCCCACAGTGCCAGATATGCCCCCACAGTGCCTGATATGTCCCCACAGTGCCAGAAATGCCCCCACAGTGCCAGAAATGCCCCCACAGTGCCAGATAAATGCCCCCACAGAGCCAGATAAATGCCCCCACAGAGCCAGAAATGCCCCCACAGTGCCAGAAATGCCCCCACAGTGCCAGAAATGCCCACACAGTGCCAGAAATGCCCCCACAGTGCCAGAAATGTCCCCACAGTGCCTGATATGCCCCCACAGGGCCAGATATGTCCCCACAGTGCCTGATATGCCCCCACAGTGCCAAATATGCCCCCACAGAGCCAGATATGCAATGCCCCCACAGTGCCAGAAATGCCCCCACAGTGCCAGAAATGCCCCCCACAGAGCCAGAAATGCCCCCCACAGAGCCAGAAATGCCCCCACAGTGCCAGAAATGCCCCCACATAACCAAAAATGCCCCCACAGTGCCAGAAATGCCCCCACAGTGCGGATCCCCCCCCCCCCCCCCCCAAAAAAAATACCTGCGGCGCTGGGGAGGAGTACTGCTGTCCGCCTGTGTGGGAGCGCTGGCGGGCGGGCGGGAGGCCGGGCGAGTGAGCCTGAGCCTGGGTCCGGGCTGGCGGGCGGGTGGGCGGCCACTTGTGCAGGCGGGCTATGCGCGGCGCCGGCGTCTGACGTTAGATACCGGTGCCGCGCAGCGCGCATACACAGCGCGACCGCCAAATGCTGCAGCAGCACACACACAGGGCCGGCTCCAGCATCGAATATGGCGGCGCCAGCGCGTGGCGCCCATTAAGGGTGGCGCCCTGCGCGGCCGCTCTATTCGAACATGCCTAGAGCCGGCCCTGATGTCCGTTATTACTTTGTATCCACAGACTGAAACAGTAAGCTTGGTAAAAACTGCAAGTGTTCACAGTTGTGTCTGCCGCACAACAACTGGTGTCATTAAAATATTGGCGGTGGGGATAGAAGAGGGTGACACCAGTTGTTGTGCGGCAGACACAACTGTGAACACTTGCAGTTTTTACCAAGCTTACTGTTTCAGTCTGTGGATACAAAGTAATAACGGACATCGTCACAAAATAACCAGCTCTTCACCGGGGAGTTATATAAATAGCACCTTGTGTGCTTAAAGAAAAATCCTTATTGGAGCTCCAGCGGTATAGGGTTATTTGGACGGTAACAGTTACAGTTTCTGGACATTTCAATATTGTAGCCCTGGTGTGTTTTAAAGATTTTACTAATTTTTTATGTTGTGCATTAACAAGTAATTTAATTATTAAACAATAAATAAATATATAATTTTAATCAAACAGATCAAAATATATATGCGCTTCCTTGTAATATACATAATTTATATGGTATATGGTTTTAGTGTTTATGCTTGGAGTAAGGTAGAGTACTCCATTGGGAGCTGCAAATATATTTTTTAAATTGGTACCCATCAAAAGGAGTTAAGTTCAGTGCGCTTGATTGTTACACAGTTTTGACAGTTTAAACATCAGTGGTTGAACAGTCTCAACTGTGTGGGTTTTTTTGACGTCATCTATGTACCTGGTGTAGAAAATGATTTTGCTTGCATATTCAGGTTTACCAAAGAACAGATCATGTTCAACTTTGAACATAAAGGCATTGGCATAGGCCGGTGCGACCGGAGACCCCATGGCACAGCCAAGAGTTTGTAAGTAATATTCCTTGTTGAATAGGAAGTAGTTACGTGTGAGAACCAATTGTAGTAATTTCACAAACAGAGATTTATCTGGACCATTGTACAGTGTATTGTTGCTAATCAAGCTCTCAACAGCTGTAATACCTCAGCTGTGTGGAATGTTCGTGTATAAACTTACAACGTCAGCTGTACACAACCATGTATCTGAAGTAATAGGGTCAAGATTACGCAGTTTACACAAAAAAGTTGACGTGTCCTTCAAATATGTCTGCTCATTCTGAATTACTGGTTGCAGGTAATGGTCTAAGTATCTTGCTACCTGGTAAAATATGGAATTACGAGCAGAAACAATTGGACGTCCCGGAGGCTTTATCCGGTTTTTGTGCAGTTTGGGCAGGGTATATAGCACAGGGATTGTTGGTTCAGGGATCCTTAATGCCTCCATAGTTGAGGCATCAATGATTCCCTCATCAAATGCATACCTCAAACAGTCATTCAGTTCATGTTTATATAAATCAGTAGGATCTCTGTCCAATTTCTGATAAACGGCTGTATCTGATAGCTGTGCATAAGCCTCAGCAAGATAGTCTTGTAAGTCCTGTACAACTATCCCTCCACCTTTATCAGCCGGACGGATAGTGATATCAGTTCTTGTAGAGAGTGACTTCAATGCAGAACGTTCAGCTGCAGAAAGGTTGTTAATCTTACCTCCGACATCAATAGTTGTGGACTCGATTTCTTTCGTCATGGTGCGTGAAAAGGCACAAATTGTGGAATTCAGAGATAAAGGGTCAAAGTTAGATTTAGTCCGAATGGGACATGTAGATGTGGTGTCCTCAGTTGCTTTTGGTAAAGTATCCTTTTTGTCAAAGTATTCACTAAGGCGTAACTGTCTGCTGAAGCGGGCTCGGTCAATCTTGCTGTCAAATTGCCGGTGAGTGTTCGTAGGGACGAAGCTGAGACCTCGTCGTAATACTGCAGTCTCCAAAGGTGTAAGAGGACTAGAGGATAAATTAAAGATTATTTCTTTGTCTTTGAATTCGTTGCGCCTCTGCCTTTCACACTGGCGGCCTCGTCTGGTTCTTCTTCTATTGGTGCTCCTCTCTGAGCCTTGGTCTTGACGCCTAAAGGGATGTGCTTTGATCTCACTGCTGCACGTGCTCCTTCAGACTCACTTTGGGAACTAGCACTAGAATTGTCTGAATCTTGGGAGGATTTTTTCTGATTCCTAGCGTATCGTGGGTGGAATTGTTTCTGACCACGTTGTCGGCTAGATGTCCAGTCGTACACCCGATTCTCCTTGTAATCTCGTGATACTGCGGTGTATTTCTTTGACTTGAAATTGATCAGTTCACTTCTGTATTTGTCAATCTGTGCTTGTAATTGATCTATCCAATTAGTGCTAGTGTCAGCCTTTAGTTCATCCAAGCAAGTAGATTCAAATGTCTTAATCTTCTCCCGTACCTCAGTCAGTTCTCGTGATGATTCTTCAATGACGAGGAGAATAAGGTCGAAGGATGCTTTATTAAGGACAGCTACCCACTTCCGACAGAATGACGGATTGTAGCGTCCAATTGAAGGATTATTGCGGATCCTGAATCCTCTAGGAATTTTGCGATCACGGTAGTAGTCCGACAAAGTTACTCCATGTAGGTAAAAGTCAACTTCACGTTTTTTTTTATTTCAGCAAATGATTGAAACAGTGTTCATTAGTGTCCACTCCAGAAACTGTTATTAACTTGTCTTTAAACAGTATTCTATCCACGTCCACATCAGACAAATTTAACAGTTCACCCGGCGGGTAAACTGTACTGCGGAATCCCGTCTCTCCATCAGTTGCCGTATCCATAGAAAAAAGTGCTGTGCAGAATCACACGTGAATGTTTAAAAGCAAATGTCCCGACTTAGAACATGCGCTGGTGCTTGCAGAATCACGGTGTCTGGTGCCTTAATGATAGGAGTGTATGCACACACCTAGGTATATAAATAGTATTTGTATTCGACACTCATGAAATAAACATCACAGTCAGCTTGCCCGGTGCCCTCTAAATCAACTTTGCAGTTTGAAGATATAAGCACAATGAAGCGGCACTCCAGGACTTAATTCAAATAAACGGGTCCAGTTTCCCGATTTTGATGTGCAACGTTTCGGTTTTAATCACAAACCTTCGTCAGGCATATACATACAACAGAACAAGTCTTACCTAAATAACAAATGAAATCACCAGGTGCAGTGCAGTCCAGGAAGCTCCAGAGTTAGACTTCCAGCTGATGTCATGCAGCATGGACTACTTACGTAACAAGAGTGTTAACCCTTCACCACACTACAGACATGTAAATGAATGAATGACGTTTAATATTAACATTTGTTATATAGGTAAGACTTGGGACCTGCAAGTAGGTCCTAAGGGACGTCTGGAGTGCCGGAGCTGAGAGTTGTATGTAAGTGGACCCGAGCGTGCCGTGCAGGCACACGGGACTTCTTCTCAAGGCACCCAGAATTGTTTAGTCCAGTGACTTACCACCCTCCATGATTTCTTTTCCACAGCACGAGAACACTTTATTTGTTTGCACATTTGCACATGCTTTGCTCGTAGATTGGCACAAGCCCATTACGTCAATTTGCACTATTGAAGCACCAGCACTTTGCCATCACGCACCATGGCGGCGGCAGCTGCTGACCAGGTTGATTTTACTTCTTTTTTGTTGCACTGTGATACATATGATACTCTCAGCTTTTCTGACATTGAGGCTGAGCAGATTTTGCACAAAGATCCAGTGTTTTCTGAAGCTACCATCACCACTAATGAGGAGGCATACAGAGATTTATTGCGCCTTAAGAAACGTGAGCTTGATTATTTGTTTCATAGCCGCACATTGTCTGACTATTACAGGGCAAAGCAGTTGCCCCGCGGCTTCAGGGTGCACAACATACCCACCATCGGACGATATAACATGGAGTTTTGTAAAAAATGGGTGTCTGTGCTGAATAAGTGCTCCATGGACTTGATGTTGCTTGTAATCGAGGAGTCATCGAAAGAACATGGCATCACCAGGGACCTGATTACCAAGTTTGAAACTGAACACACTGACTTACTTTCTGCTGAACAGTCTAAAGGATGGATGACAAAATTACAAGAGCAGGTGGAACAGTACAAATCCAACTTACTTAAATTCAAAAAGGAAAAATTAAGCAAAGTACAGTTGGATTATGCCCATCACAGGGTATACACCTGGCTTGGCAGCGCCTCACATTCCAACAGAGGGGCAGGCCCTTTCCGGATGCGCCGGCATAGAGATGGGGGCAAATTCGGACGAACGTCAGCAAGTGATTCAGATGATACACATAACAGTTCTTCAACAACGCCACACCGGGAGGCCCCTTTAGGGGTTCGCACCCGTGCTGGGATAGCAGCACCAGGAAAAGGCCTAAGTGCACGCGGAGGGGCCGACAAAACCAAAGACAAAAAATCAAAAACGGTGAAGACGAAGAAGCACTGATCTTTAATTTATCAAGGACTCCCCTTGCCCCAGCCGAGGTAAGGGTGCTTAACAAAGGCTTATCATTTGTCCCCACCAACTATGATGATGATTTTAAAAGGAAAGTTGACACCTTTAGGTTACATCGCACATTGAAGTTAAAAGACCACTATTATAAAACGCCCTCTGTTACCACTGACACTCCATTACCTGCCAGGGTCCAGAGGCTAGGCCCGAAGTCCCGCTTCGACCCAATATCCAACAGTGCGTCTCTTAAGACCTTTCACCGCATGTTAGACAGTCCAGAAAGTGACACGCGGGGTAAGAAATTCCACAATTTACAACATGAAGAAAGACAAGCGCTTAAGGCACTAAGTAAACGGACTGACATTGTGATTCGCAGTGCGGACAAGGGGGGAGCAATCGTGGTGCAGGAGGTCACGGACTATACGCAGGAGTGCCAGCGGTTGCTGTCCGATGGGGACACATATTGCACGTTATCCAAGGACCCCACCAAGTTGTACCAAGCTGAATTGACTCAGTTACTACAGAAAGCCAAAGAGGAGGGAATTATTAATTCTAATGTTGCACAAAAATTATTCTCTGAGTGGCCTGTCATTCCTCTGTTTTATACCATTCCCAAGGTACACAAGGACGCACAGAGGCCCCCGGGGAGACCCATCATATCTGCCCGGGGCTCCCTGTGTGAACCTTTAGCAATATACCTAGACGCGTACCTACAACCGTGCATACAGGGTACATTTTCCCATTTGAAAGATTCAAGCATGTTATTACAGAGGCTTCTACAGATAAGTCATATACCAGACGATGTCACCCTGGCTACTATAGACGTCACAAGCCTGTACACGTGTATTCCACACGAGCAGGGATTACAGGCCGTGAGGCAGTTGATTATTGGTAATAAGGCCTATGTAGGCCCGGACATAGATTTCTTCATTGCACTGTTACGGTTCACCTTATCACATAATTTTTTTATGTTTGATGGCGTTGGCACCCTCGTTCGCCAATGCGTATATGTGGGAGGTGGAGCGGGTGCTTTTTTTCACTGATCCCCAAATAGCCCAAAGGCTGTTCATCTATTACAGGTACATAGATGACCTGCTACTATTTTGGAGAGGTGACGTGCAAGATCTGGTTGATCTTGTGACAATGCATAACTCTACAGACAGCCCCGTGAAGCTAACCATGAACCATAGCAATACTGAGATCTGTTTCTTAGACATCCAATTGAACCTCAGAGCAGGAAAGGTGGAGACGAGTTTATATAAAAAACCGTCCGACCGTAACACAATCTTGAGGTTCGAAAGTTGTCATCCCAGACCCACGGTACAGGGTCTACCATTCTCCCAATTCCTGCGGGTGTGTAGGGTGAACAGTGACAGTGCCGTTAGAGATGCGCAGCTGGAGGAAATGGAGCAGAGGTTTGCTAAAAGAGGCTATCCTCGGGACCTCCTTTGCACGGCCAGACAGAGGGCTGTAGCCAAAAATAGGGAGGAGTTACTAAAGCCCACGCAGACACGGGACATGTCTAGAACCATCCCGTGGGTTAAAGAATTTAATATATACAGCGAACAAGACTCCAGGAAGTTGCGACATTTGTGGCCCATAGTATCTACAGACCCTGAGTTAAAAGTATTTCATGACAAAAGGGTAATGCCCAGCTATACCAGGGGTCGTAACATCAGAGATATGGTAGTCAAGACCGACATGGCTAAGTTGAAGACTCCTCTCACTAGACATTTTCTGACCCGCAGAAATGGGTGCTTTAAATGTACAGGGTGCACTACGTGCACCCATATGTCCCCAGGGGACAGTATCTCGCATCCTTTCTCTGGGAAAAAATACAGTATCAGATGGCCCCTTACCTGTACCTCTAAATACGTGATATACGCCATCATCTGTCCATGCGGACGTTACTACATCGGGAAAACCGAATGCCAATTCAAGGTGAGGATGGCCCAACACAGGCTAGCTATAAGGAATGCGCTGGCATCAGGTAACGGGGAACAGCCAGTGGCTAAGCACTTTGTAGAATATAGACATAGCATGGCCACATTTAAACACCGGATAATAGATCATGTCCCTGAATCTCCCCGGGGGGGCAATAGGGGCAAGAAACTCCTTCAACTTGAGTCTATGTGGATACATAGGCTCAATACCCTTAAACCGGGCGGGCTTAATGACAGTCTTGGGCTCATTAACTTCTTGTGATCAAAGAGAGCAGGTTAGGACAGTGATGGTATGTTCAGATTTTTCTTCACCCTTTTTATGCCATGTTTATATATGAGTGTAGACCGTTTTTAGGGGGTACCTAACAGAGTTATGCTGACATTTTACTGACATTTGAGACTTACACATAGATACTTTGAACAGGATTATAGACAGTATTGATATGGCACATAGTCTGTTTTAGATATGTCTCAGCCCCTTTGGTCAGTAGTTCTTTATATATATCATGTACACAGTGTATTATGTCGATTTAGTATGTGACACCGATAGACATAGTTATATGTATAACTAGCGCTTTATGCACGATCACTTAAAAGTCACTTACAAATTGTTTATTGCATATTGCCAAAATGTTGTTGGCCTTCAATAGCACTATCATGCACTTTTGTTTATCTATAATGTATGTACTATCAGAATCTTTTAATTAGGCACGAGTGTCTTTTACATGTGTTGTTTTGTTTACAGCGTCTCCATGGCCACGCAGGAGGGAGCCGCGTCGTCACTTCCGGTTCCGCTGATGCGAGCGGTGACGCCGAACGGGAAACCCAATTGACGTGGCCAGGGGAGAACGCACGTGTGGGAGCAAGTGAAGGGGGGTAAGTGTATCACTATATAAGATTGTTTTACACACTGTTGTAGTTATCCTGACGAAGGGGAGGTGGTCCCCGAAACGTTGACAGCACTTAATACACGTTTGAAGTTTTTGCAAGCCTCCGAGTGCCGCCTCGTCATTCTTTGTTGTATATATATATATATATATATATATATATACACACACACACACACACACACACACACACACACAGCTCAAAAAAATAAAGGGAACACTTAAACAACACATCCTAGATCTGAATGAATGAAATATTCTTATTAAATACTTTGTTCTTTACATAGTTGAATGTGATGACAACAAAATCACATACAAATTATCAATGGTAATCAAATTTATTAACCCATGGTGGTATGGATTTGGAGTCGCACTCAAAATTTAAGTGGAAAAACACACTACAGGCTGTTCCAACTTTGATGTAATGTCCTTAAAACAAGTCAAATGAGGCTCAGTAGTGTGTGTGGCCTCCACGTGCCTGTATGACCTCCCTACAATGCCTGGGCATGCTCCTGATGAGGTGGTTGATGGTCTCCTGAGGGATCTCCTCCCAGACCTGGACTAAAGCATCTGCCAACTCCTGGACAGTCTGTGGTGCAACGTGGCATTGGTGGATGGAGCGAGACATGATGTCCCAGATGTGCTTAATTGGATTCAGGTCTGGGGAACGGGCGGGCCAGTCCATAGCATCAATGCCTTCGTCTTGCAGGAACTGCTGACACACTCCAGCCACATGAGGTCTAGCATTGTCTTGCATTAGGAGGATCCCAGGGCCAACCGCACCAGCATATGGTCTCACAAGGGGTCTGAGGATCTCATCTCGGTACCTAATGGCAGTCAGGCTACCTCTGGCGAGCACATGGAGGGCTGTGCGGCCCCCCAAAGAAATGCCACCCCACACCATTACTGACCCACTGCCAAACCGGTCATGCTGGAGGATGTTGCAGGCAGCAGAACGTTCTCCTTGGCGTCTCCAGACTCTGTCACATGTGCTCAGTGAGAACCTGCTTTCATCTGTGGAGAGCACAGGGCGCCAGTGGCGAATTTGCCAATCTTGGTGTTCTCTGGCAAATGCCATACGTCCTGCACGGTGTTGGGCTGTTAGCATAACCCCCACCTGTGGACATCGGGCCCTCATGGAGTCTGTTTCTGATTGTTTGAGTAGACACATGCACATTTGTGGCTTGCTGGAGGTCATTTTGCAGGGCTCTGGCAGTGCTCCTCCTGTTCCTCCTTGCACAAAGGCGGAGGTAGTGGTCCTGCTGCAGGGTTATTGTCCTCCTACGGCCTCCTCCACGTCTCCTGATGTACTGGCCTGTCTCCTGGTAGCGCCTCCATGCTCTGGACCTACGCTGACAGACACAGCAAACCTTCTTACCACAGCTCGCATTGATGTGCCATCCTGGATGAGCTGCACTACCTGAGCCACTTGTGTGGGTTGTAGACTCCATCTCATGCTACCACTGGAGTGAAAGCACCGCCAGCTTTCAAAAGTGACCAAAACATCGTCCAGAAAGCATAGGAGCTGAGAAGTGGTCTGTGGTCACCACCTGCAGAACAACTCCTTTATTGGGGGTGTCTTGCTAATTGCCTATAATTTCCACCTGTTGTCTAGTCCATTTGCACAACAGCATGTGAAATTGATTGTCAATCAGTGTTGCTTCCTAAGTGGACAGTTTGATTTCACAGAAGTGTGATTGACTTGGAGTTACATTGTGTTGTTTAAGTGTTCCCTTTATTTTTTTGAGCAGTATGTATGTATATATATATATATATATATATATATATATATATATATATATATATATATATATACAGTGTGGGTGTTTGCAGTGTAAAAGCCAAAGCAGTCCATAGTTTTTGAGCTATGTATGTATGTATGTATGTATGTGTATATATAATATATTACACATATAATATATTACACATATAATATATTACACATACATTTATAGAACACTGCAAGAAATTGGATTTGGACGCAAATACTCTTTATACCACATATATACACTTAACTAGAAAGCTTGCTGTTATTCAGTTACAATACCCTTCATTGATAACACGTTTCAATATACTGCCATACCCAGGATTCAAATCTGTAATCTGTTGCATTCCAGTCAAACATCCTGCTCATTGAGCTATTTGATCCTGCATAAAAGCCATGACATTTCTAACTACATGAAGCTGCTTATACTTTGTAAAAAAAAAAAATTGCATTGCAATTGTGCAGCCACACACATATATATATATATATATATATATATATATATATCTGCTCAGCTGCAATGCTGATAATTTTCTCGCAAAGTACAATGTTAGCTTCAAATAGTTAGAATTCTCTAACTTTTTATGCAAGGGCCGATAGCTCAATTAAAAGAGTGTCTGCCTGCAATGGCACAGGCAATGGGTTAAAATCCTGGGTATGTCAGCATCTTGAAATGTAATAAAGGAGAGCTATCAAGCTAAGTTCATGAATGTTGCATAGGTATTAGCGACAGAAGCATGGGCAAGTTTTAGGGGCCAGGCTGCCCCTAGACACAACATTGTCGGTCATCCCCCATCATGTCACTTCCTAATTCATGTTGGGGCTTCTGGACTGCCAAAATAGCCCAACCTCACCCCCGCCCCCCTCACCAGTTACAAAACAAAAAGTTGTAATGAGAAAACAAAATAAAGAGTCACCTGACCTAATCTGTTGAGCATGCTGTTCCGCACCCCCCCCCCCATCCCCCCACCCACCCAGCAAGTGTCACCCCTAGGCATGTGCCCATTCATCACTGGGGGTAGGAGACAGGAGCGGTCAGGAGATGCTGGCCTTCAAAAGGGGAGAGGCTGCAAGTGAAAGTGATATATACATATAATTGACAAGTGCTGCCAACAGCGCCCCCTACCTTGCAGCGCTACGTGTGGTGACACACTCGGCACATACCTAGTTACGGCCCTGCTAGGACTATGTAATATCTAAGTGCATACCTGTCACATGTTTTGTCGGATGAACTGTTAGGGTTGGGGACTTTCTGTCTAAAACCACATAACAATAAATGTGAAAGAAGAAACTGTAGAGTTATGATATAAAAAGTTCCTTTATTTACAGACCACAAGCCACAAACATGTCTAGCAACTGATTAGACAAAATATTAATTGCAACAAGGACATGTAAAAAAGATGACCAGAATAGATAAGAGAGATTTATACTTTAGATAGGGATGTTATTTGCATCTGTTGCACCTAGATATAGCGCTAGGGACCCCAAATATACAGAGATGCCTTGATGCGGCTTTGGGGCTTATTCACACATTTGCGCAAATATGTGTAACGAAGATCTCTGAATTCCAATATTATGTGGGATTTAGATCTGGTTACTGTTATCATTCAGGGTGCTGGGGGAAACAATGTCTGTTTTTTTCTTGCTTAGAAATACCCCTCCCTTTCGAGCACCTGAATGATATCATTAAGCTGATTGAGCATCTGCTACTATATATGTCTGTTGTGAGAGGCAGAGAGGTTCCTGCATTAGGAGGAGGTGCAGGCCCTGACATGCCACATGGAGCATTAATGGGGTTGCTCCAAAGTAGGTAGCTCTTAGCTTAGACATATTGTAGTAAGGAGCCATTATCAAGTGGCTTCTTGCTGGTTAATCATAGACCCAGATTGGGGTAATGGAGGTTTGAGGTGTGGTGCCTCTGGACTGGCTGAGCTGGATGGCTTTAGTGTGGCATACCTTTACATTCTATTAACACTTTTCACTTCACTTATTAATTTTTTTAACACTAATTCTCTATTTTAATTACATTTCATTTTTGTATCTCCTTCTCTATAGCTTCGGCTCCCTAACTACTAATTTATTAACACTATAGTTTTTTTACTGGTATGCTACGCTGGGCTTTCTGGCTTATGCTGGTGTTTTGGGGTGCCACACCCTGCACCTAGATATAGCGCTAGGGACCACAAATATACAGAGACGCCTTGATGCGGCTTTGGGGCTTATTCACACATTTGCGCAAATATGTGTAACGAAGATCTCTAAATGCCAATATTATGTGGGATTTATATCTGGTTACTGTTATCATTCAGGGTGCTGGGGGAAACAATGTCTCTTTTTTTTTCCCCTTGCTTAGAAATACCCCTCCCTTTCGAGCACCTGAATGATATAATTAAGCTGATTGAGCATCTACCATTATATATATATATATATATATATATATATATCTGTCAATAGAACATATATAGGGGGCGCTCCATAGTGCGTAAAAACTTTTTATTTTTAAAAATATACACAAAGTGTTAAAACCAGCTGTTTTATATTCGTACCAGAAGGCAACCAGTGTGGGCTGGTTACCACGTGATTCAAATCAAATGATCGATGGGTATAGCAGGAACAAGTGTCAAGCGATCATACCGGATACCTCCACCCGCCGGCGGCTGGTCTCCCCAGGGTCTCGGGCAGGAATCACAGACGTCCCCGACTCCTCGCTCAGCAATACCAACGATCCTGTACGTCACCAGACTCCGCCCAAGTCTAGCGAACATATATATGGGTGAATGGGAAAATTCATCAATAGGTCAATTCGCGGACCACATAGTCTTATTCAAAAGATTTATAGACGATATTCTGATAATATGGAAGGGGGGTGAGGAGCTGTTGAAGACATTCATTAATACTATTAATATCAATGAATATAATTTAAAGTTTACACATAAGGTGGATAAATTTAAAATCAAATTTTTAGATCTTACTCTTGATAGCACTGAATCTATAACCACTGGAAAAATCAATACATGCACATTTTTTAAAAAAGTCGACTGCAACAGCTACCTTGATTTTTATAGCTGTCATTTACCAAGCTGGAAAAGAAATATTCCTTTTTCTCAGTTTACTAGACTAAGACGAAATTGTGCCACTTTGGACAAATTTGATGAACAAGCCTCAATATATACAGAGAGGTTTCTGGATCGAGGTTACCCATTAGGCTTAATTGAACATTCCAAAAAACGAGCAAGGGATAAGGATAGACAAGACCTACTTGTATATAAGGATAAAGCAAGAAGCATGGAGTTGGAGAAAAATAAAAACATATGTCCATTTATCACAGATTTCAATAATGAAGCAGGAGATATAAAAATGATACTTAAAAAGAACTGGCACATTTTACAATTAGACCCTATACTAGGGGAACATCTTCCCAATCACCCAGGGGTTTTCTATAGGAAAGCCAAAAATGTTAAAACAATGGTATCAAGAAGTCGGCTAGAACCCATTAGAGAGAAAAAAGAAAAACATTTTTTGGATGACCTCAAAGGTAGTCATGCATGTGGCAGTTGTAAGGTGTGCAAACTCATTGATAAGGAAAAAACTGTTTTTTATGACAAAAATAAAACTAAAACATATCAAATTAACAGTTTTATTAATTGTAACTCCACTCATGTAGTATACATGATTATATGTCCTTGCGGATATAGATATATAGGTAAAACAAAAAGAATGCTAAAAACACGTATACTTGAACATACTAGAAACATAAAAAATCAGGTCACCAATCATAGTGTCCCACGGCACTTCAGGGAACATCATTCCAGTGACCCTTTGAAGCTCCGATTTAAAGGTATTGAACATATAAGTGTGAACAAGAATGGTGGAGACAGGGACCTAGAACTGGAACGAAGAGAAACGTTCTGGATACTCACTCTTAAAACATTGAAGCCAGAGGGGTTAAATGAAGGGTTTGAGATCACCCCGTTCCTCAAATGAAATTTATAAATAAGACTTCAGCTAATAATCCTATGTATATCCATATTTATATATTTTATTTAATTATTTTGTCATTTTTGTTCTTACTATTCCTCAATATACCTGTACTGTAGTTTTATAGAAGCCAAAAGAGTTGGCTATATATTCTTACATGTATATATCTTCCACTAAAAACTAATCTATATTTATATAAAAAAAAAAAAAAAAATATTTTCATAAATGGATGTTAAGTAATAAGTTCTGGTGTATGCATCATTTTTATAATGTATCACTAGGGTTGCTGGACAATGTCTCCATCATTTTAGATATATTGTTAAACCTAGCCGCATACTGTGGTTTGTTAATCGGCTAAATCAGTTAAAATATGGAAGCAATACTATTATTGTAACATATACATCTTCAATGCTGAGCAGTATTTAATGCTATTAAGCTACTAAATTACAGCTAAATAACATCACGCTTCCATGCAGTATTTCGGAATAATCAGAACGTATATATTTAAATCAAACGACAGCCTGCGGCTTAGGTGTTGTAGTTGAGATATCTGTATAAATTAGACACTTAATGCATTGTAAACTCAGCTGCACACTGTGGTTTGTAAATTAGCGAAATTGGTGTAATAGTATAAAAATGAAGCTAGTACAGCTCCTGTAATCCCTACACCTTTAACGGTGAGTTGGTATTAATAATATCTTTTAAGACACTAATTTATAGTCTACTAGTATTAGACATCCATGTAAAATCATGGAATACCTAGACGGTATATGCCTGTCATAGCACCAAACGACAGCCTGCAGCTCAGGTGTAGTCAATTTCACATTTATGTAAATTAGACAGTGAACACTTTATAATGGATCTGAACGTCACAGACTCCAGCCCTCTGACGAAGTCTATGACGAAACGCGTTGGGGCGGAGTCTGGTGACGTACAGGATCGTTGGTATTGCTGAGCGAGGAGTCGGGGACGTCTGTGATTCCTGCCCGAGACCCTGGGGAGACCAGCCGCCGGCGGGTGGAGGTATCCGGTATGATCGCTTGACACTTGTTCCTGCTATACCCATCGATCATTTGATTTGAATCACGTGGTAACCAGCCCACACTGGTTGCCTTCTGGTACGAATATAAAACAGCTGGTTTTAACACTTTGTGTATATTTTTAAAAATAAAAAGTTTTTACGCACTATGGAGCGCCCCCTATATATGTTCTATTGACAGATATTTCTTCTCCGGAGGAGTTCGGATTGCTGGAAGGGGAGCTGCGGTCCTACTAATAAAACGAGGATCTAGTGCACATTTGTAGCATCTATAAGAAGTTGCAGTGATTCAACTATATGGACACACGTCAAGTGTATTTTTATATACACATCATTTATATATGTTAAATACTCTGCTTGATATTAATCAGCGCTATATCATATTTGTTTTTATATATATATATATGTATATATATATATTTGCATCTGTGTGCCACAGTTCAGCTACCTATCACTCATTGACACAACAGCAAGCATTTGAGAGAAAATGGCCATAACCTTAAATGTTAAGCCCTCCAGTTTTAAGGGAGGGGCATACAGAGCAACCCACTGACCACTGGGCCACATACAGCACACTGGATAAGCCATAAGCCAAGTGCCACATTAACAGTGTCCACTGTCCATCATGCTGCCGCCTGATGCCTTCCATCCTGGGGACAAACCCAAACTGGGGTATAATAACCCAAACTCTGGGCTGACAGCCCTTACAGGACCACAACCACCACAGCCAATACCCTGTGGCGCCAAGAGGTAGGGGGAGCGGGTACAAATTACCAGGGCCCGGGCTGCTGGGGCGGCCTGGTCCGCTAACACCTCCTTCCTCCCCGAGGATATCTGTATTGTGGCCAACCATCGGGGGCACTATCCTCCCAGTTATACCTTCAGAAAGATGACACCGCTCATAAAAAGCAAAGACTCTGGCACTGTTCTAGAGTCTTTGTTCTCTAGTGGCCAGCATCAATTATTTTATTATTCACATATTTTTATACTAAAGGACAAAGCCGTGCCCACTTAATTAGCCATGCCCCCAGGCCTTTACCGGGGCCTGGCATGGCTCTCAACGGCCCTGCCAATACCAGGGCCCCCCTCAAATAAAAACATAGATACAGTCATTAAATCCGTTACAGACAATAAGCAATATATAAATATGCCTATGTCAATATCCGATAAATGCACTCCCTTACACATATATAGAACCAAGTGCGGGATCATATGATCTCCAATGCCTAATGATAAATTACCCCTTTACACTTGAATGACCATGCATGTGTGGCAGCAATTGCCAGGGGAATCCTCTGCTGGCTACATCTATAGAGAATAGTGTACTATAAAATAAATGTTTGTAACACCTCTTCACTTGAACTGTATCATTTCATGCTGCTCTTACTAAGTCAGAGGGATACATAAGTGAGAACGCATCTGTATTTGGGATGCAATCAATTTGCCGGCTGTAGGGATCCCGGCTGTCAGTATACCGATGCCGGAATCCTGACAGCCGACAATGCCAACAGTTGGAATTCCGGTGCACAGGGGCTATTCCCATTTGTGGGTGTCCACGACACCCATAGAGTGAGAATAGAACCTATGTCGAGTAACAGCGTGGTGAGTGCAGCGAGCCTGCAATGGGACTCTTAGAGCTCACCCTGTTGCCGGCATTCTGGCGGGCAGGATGCTGCTGTCGGAATCTTGACAGCAGGCATCCCGCCCGCCGGTAAATAATATGTATTCCCTGTATCTCTCCTGTCTTTGTCTTCACTGTGTACCTACTTGTGTAATCTCCTGATCTCCCTCTACAAATTTTCATCTGCCCATTTGTATCCGCCTTCTGCCCTTGTTCTGTAAGTTTCCATTTACCCGTTTGGATCTGCCCTTGGAAATTGTGTTGCATGTCTTTATTTGCACATTCGTTTATACTCACTGATCAAGTACAAATGTTTTATTGTCTACTGTTGAACTGATGAACTAAGTGTTATTTACTGATTTGCTACAAGTTATGTGACAGCCTGGAAATGAAGAGACATACTGTATGTTATTGGTCCACAGCCATAAATATACCTCTCACCAGGCCCAGCATTAGGTAATCAAGAAGAACTGTAGGTACAGGTGATACAGTGCAGAGTCTGCAGCTACTGTATCTGGTGCAAAGGGGATACTCTAATGCTCCTTCCCTCCAATACTCACTCCTGAGACCCACCCGTAGCAGATGATTCCCAGCACCCATGGAAGAAACATTGAGCAACATATGGCCTTCTGTACACCATCTTGGAAGTCTGGGTGATTATACCATATAGATCATACTTTCCTATTTGCCTTGACATACATGGAAGACCAAAACAATACCCCCAGACAGAGACTTCAGTGGTTATGTGGCATCTCTTTAAGAAATAGCAGCTAATAAGCCTGTCATGATACAATTTGATTGATTGGACTCATTTGGAATATCTGTTGAAGATTTAAGTAAGATTGTACACTAATACCACTAAAGGGGGGTACTCACGGAGCGATCGCTGCTTAAAATCTAAGCAATCTGACTAGATTGCTTAGAATTTAAGCAGTGATCTCTCCGTGTGTACCCCTCACAGCGATAGCGATGCGCAGCCCCGCGCATCGCTCTATCGCTGGCGCTAGATTGGCCTGCAGGTGGTGGACAGGCCAATCTAGCAGGTCAGTCACTTCACCCGCTGGGTGAAATGAGCGCCCCCCCCCGGTCTCCCTCCACACGCTCAGCACACATCGCGCTGTGCTGAGCGGGGGGAGAGATGTGTGCTGAGCGGTTCGCTCAGCACACATCTCTCCCTATATTGTGCCGTGAATACGGCCCTTAAGAGTCGCACACAAAGTGGCTGTATTTGCTGGCAGCTGCAGTAGCCAGATATAGGGGCAGATGCACTAAGCCTTGCAGAGTGCTTCCATCCAGTTAATCCAGGGGTCCATACATCTGCAGGAGGAAAGCTGGGGCGCCCATTGATTTTATGGCAGCTGCCACAATCACCATCATGCTAGGTGCAAGAAAAAAATCTGAAACAAGCTTTCCCTGAATACACTCCCCTGACCCGCCCACAAGTTGATGCAATTCCATGTGTCCCAGTCCCTGCCCTGAAATGCAGAATTTCACGGAAATACAGCTACAGCCAAGTTCCGTCATAGTCAGAACAGGACAGACATACGCTGTTTGCATCCATGCACAGAGACCCCTTCATTCATCCTAGGATTGCATATCAGAAGCCGATGGTTAGCAACCATCAGTGTTCCCGATTCTATGAGGGTACTTTTTTCCATCAAATTGCGGGAAAGTGCCAGTTATATTTTATTCTCTACATACAATTACATTATTCTCTATATATGGATTTTAAAGAAATGTTTATGTTATGGATTATATATCTATATGTGTCCAGTATTTATTGTACATTTTTACAGCAACACCCGCATTAGCACGCAAGTGATACAGTCATCCTGAGAGATTGTATTTACTGTCATTAGGTCGTATCTGCATCCTATTTTATGGATCTCTTTCATCCAAGGACAAACAATAAGGAAGAGCTCATCTTTCTCTCCTAACACCAATACCTAATTGATCATAGTTTGTACATCTCCAAGCCATTCCTGCTTACTTTCCCATGGCATCAGATAGGACCACCATGTCACCGGTGACCTGTGACAATAGCCATCAGTGGGCCATTCCATTCTAATGAAACACTTGCCATCTACATAGAAGTCTCCATTGTCAAAACCCCTGGTTTTCTATACCTGTCCTATTTTGTCCTGTACTGTAAGTGCTGTTTTCTTGTTTGCTATTATGTACTGTGCAATGGGCGCTGTGGATCCCTTGTGGCGCCATATAAATAAAGGATGATAATAATAATAATAATAATAATCATCAAGCCTTGTAGAGTGATAAATTGCACAGTGATAAAGTAGCAACCAATCAGCTCCTGTCATTTTTTAAACCCAGCTTGTAACATGGCAGTTAGGAGCTGATTGGCTTATACTTTATCACCGTGCAATGTATCACTCTCCAAGGCGTGATAAATCTTGGCAATATTTCTGCCTTCCAGTACTCATCAGTACTATGACTAGCACTTCCTTACTTCTGTGTTTTCATCTGGCAAAAGGGGATGCTGATTGCACCAATTGCTTTTACCTATCTTCCTGTCCCTGCTGAAATACACTGGTCACCTGAACTGCCCTTTAGGGGCGGACAGACCCTTTCACAGATGGAAAGGAGCACACAGAATTTACCCCATCCTCCCCCTGCCTCTCACTTTCTGTTGTACTGTTGCCAAGAGGGTGATCGTGGGTCCGTGTTGGAGGTGAAAGAGAAAATCCCTAGCCCTATCATCCTTCCTCTGAGTCTTGCATGCTGGGCTCCGTGAATGGAACATTTGTCTTAGGGGTGGCCAACCATTAATGGTCTGATGATGAGTGTTTTCACCATTGATGGGATGCCACCAATGGTGAGGCTTTAGTGGCTGATCCCCGATGGTAAGCGTCAGCAGCGCTGCGTGCATGCACTGGTGCCTTCTACGCAGGTGCATAGCTTAATCATCAATGACTTGCCATCTATTATTAATTACTGATGGTGAAAAACAACTGACCTTTGATGGCAGAGCCATTGGTGGCCATTACTAATTTGTCTTGCTCCTAGCAGTATCCTCTGCAGGCTGGCACCCCTTGAGTAAATGTTGAGCCGGCCATTTGTTCCCCTTCCCATTCTATAACATCAGATTATTATTAACCCACATTACTTTCTGACCCCATTTTTTAGTGGAACCAGCAGCATGCTTCCTTCCATGGTTATAAACCTTTTGGTTAAGTATTAAGTGGAAAGATCAATTAGTTGCTGGCAATAGTTTACATCTCCTCCACATTAATTGTCTAAATAGAAAATTAGTCACAAAAAAAGATTAGAAGTCTATGGGCCAGATGCATCATCACTTGGAAAGTGATAAAATGGAGAGTGAAAAAGTACCAGCCAATCGGCTCCTAACTGCCATTTTTCAAACACAGCCTGTGACATGGTAATTAGGACCTGATTGGCTGGTACTTTTTCACTCTCCATTTTATCACTTTCCAAGCGATGATGCATCTAACCTGCCATCTTGGACATTGCCAGGGAGGCCCAAATACAGCAACCCCACCCACCCACTCCCACCGCACCCATACAGCAGGCACACTTCTCCCCCTACTTTCCGTACCAGAGCCATCTTCCCAGTAATATTCTGGGAGATGATGCATGCACTGACGTTGGCAAAGGCTCTGGCACAGTGGCAGTCATTGCTTTCAATGAACAGCACCATCTTTCCTAAGTTATCACTGGATGTCCGCAACGCGGTGTCCACTTATCAGTAGACAGACAGCGAGCCTGCACACAGTACACCCTGCACCTATTATTATTATTATTATTATTATTATTATTATTATTATTAATATTATTATTATCCTTTATTTATATGGCGCCACAAGGGTTTCGCAGCGCCCAATTACAGAGTACACATAATCAAAACAGGAAAACAGTGACTTACAGTTGAAGACAATATAGGACAAGTACAGGGTAACTAAGCATAACTACATCAGTAGATGACACTGAGATAAGTTTCAAGGTGGCCGAAAAACTGCAGGATTTGGGCAGTTGAGGATTATTAAAGTAAGAAACGGGTAAGCACATGAGGGAAGAGGGCCCTACTTGTGAGAGCTTACATTCTAAAGGGGAGGGGCAGACAGACAGGGGTGACACAGATGGGATAGACCGAGCGTGAGACAGAAGGTTAGGATGAGATTTGGCAGGTTTTGGTAAAGAAGTGGGTCTTAAGAGCCCGATTTAAGTTCTGTAGAGAGGTGGAGAGTCTGAGGGGGAGAGGTAAAGAATTCCAGTGTAAGCGAGCAGCACGTGAAAAATCTTGGAGGTAGGAGTGGGAGGAAGTAATCAGAACGGACAGGAGAGTTGGCGTGCATTAGCAGAGCGAAGAGGACGGGTGGGGGAGTAAAGGGAGATAAGGTCAGAGATGTGGGAGAAGAGTGGATGAGTGCTTTGTAAGTGAGTGTGAGAAGTTTGAATTGGATTCTGAAAGGGAAGGGAAGCCAGTGAAGGGCTTGTAGGAGAGGGGAGGTGGATTTAGTGTGTTTGGTGAGGAAGATGAGCCGGGCAGCAGCATTGAGGATAGATTGGAGTGGAGAGAGGTAATTGTCAGGGAGGCCAGTTAGAAGGAGATTACAGTAATTCAGACGGGATGCCAGCTGTCAGCAAACCGACAGCGGCACTCCATCTGCCGGAATTCCTGCGAGTCTCCTCGCGGGCTCACTTCGCTCACTGCACTTTGGGCCGGTGGTCTGCTTCGCTCACCACAGGTTCTATCGGCAGGTGTCAAGCTTCTGTCCGGCGGCAAAAATGCCAGCTGTCCGGATTCCGGCGTCAGTCTCCTGAACGCAGAGATCCCGACGGCTGGCATTTTAACTGCATCCCCTTTCTTGCCAGGGACCAACATTTCAACATAACAAACTTCTATTGGGAATATCATATTAATAATTTAAGAATACGACAAAAAAACAACATTGTTGATGATTCTTCCAAGAAAAGATTAGTATATGCATTTCTGAGTAATATCACGAGAGGAAAGATCGATAGCACATTGACCCAGAGCACAAATGCACAATCTAATGAAATTACTATATGGAAAACTATTACCTAGGCTATATCAAAGTAAGAAAAATATATTTGCTTATTGATCACATGAAGGTATATTACCAGCTTTATAGCGAAAGCATGGAAACACATCAGCTAAATGAGAATATGTTTTAATTATTCAATATAAGGAATTGTTTACAAGAGCTACAGTGTATAATATATAGAGTTCTTCCGTATATCTGTGTTTTTTGCACTTGCATTTTTTTAGCTAAAAAAATTCTCAAATTTCAAAGGTACAGATGTACTGCTTACATTATTTATTGCTGGCACATACTTCAGCTAGCAATACCAGTGACAACAAGCTGTTCTCTTTTCTGGCTTATCCAGGTTAACTTTAGTGATTCTGGGGCCTATTTAAAATTATCACCATCCGCATCCAGGATGCGGATGATAGGTGATAAAATCGCCCAAACTCGCACTGCGATAATTGATTACATCGCAGGGATGTATCAATTATCGCATGCAGGAACATAGCTTGCGGTCAAGCTCTGTCCCTGCGATGCCTCTTCGCAGCATCATCGGGGTATTTTTCGTAAAAAATACCCCGATGTCTTGCTGCGCATGCGCCGCCCCCGCCGAAATCGCCGCTACCACCGCTGCCCGGTCGACCCCGTCGCAGGGCCGTAACTAGGTGTGTGCGGAGGGGGCACCGCACATAGCGCTGCAGGGTAGGGGGCGCTGTTGGCGGCACTTGTCAATTATCTGTTTTAATTACTTTCACTTGCAGCTTCCCCTTTTTTTGAAGCCCGGCATCTCCTGACCGTCGCTGTCTCCTACCCTGACCCCTTCTATCACTAATACCTATACAACATTCATGAACTCAACTTGTGGTTTCTTTGTTATTCAGTCACACTGTCCTTTATTACATTTCAAGATGCTGGCATACCCGGGATTCGAACCCATTGCCTGTGGCATTGCAGTCAGACATCTATTAATTGAGCTATCTGCCCTTGTATGGAAAGGTAGATAATTCTAAGCTAGAGAATTCTAACGAATTGAGGCTTACCTTGTACTTTGTGAAACAATGATCAGCATTGCAGCTGAGCAGATCTATGTAGTGTGTGGCTGCAAGAGATTGGATGTGTGGCTGCACACTACATAGATCTGCTCAACTGCAATGCTGATCATTATTTTTTACAAAGTACCAGTAGCTTTATATAGTGTTCATAGTTTTTATGTAGGATCAAATAGCTCAATGAGTAGGGTGTCTGATTAGAATTCAACAGGTTATAGGTTTGAATCCTGGGTATCGCAGTATAGTTATTTAATAAAGTGTTTTGTAACTGAATAACAACAAGCTCTCAAGTTTTATATATATATATATATATATATATATATATAGTACAGGTTGAGTATCCCTTATCCAAAATGCTTGGGACCAGAAGTATTTTGGATATCGGATTTTTCCGTATTTTGGAATAATTGCATACCATAATGAGATCATGGTGATGGGACCTAAATCTAAGCACAGAATGCATTTATGTTACATATACACCTTATACACACAGCCTGAAGGTAATTTTAGCCAGTATTTTTTGTAACGTTGTGCATTAAACAAAGTGTGTCTACATTCACACAATTCATTTATGTTTCATATACACCTTAGAAACACAGCCTGAAGGTCATTTAACACAATATTTTTAATAACTGTGTGTATTAAACAAAGTTTGTGTACATTGAGCCATCAAAAAACAAAGGTTTCACTAGCTCACTCTCCGTATTTCGGAATATTTGGATATGAGATACTCAACCTGTATAGTATAATATATTACAATATATTATATATAAAAAGGGTGCTTTCTCTGGGATCAATCTTGTCATGCCCCTTCCCCACAAGGCATGCGCCTTATGCCCTTATTGGAAAAATGGGGGGCAGTGGGCGCCAATTCTCTCTCTGGCACAGAGCACCAAAAAGTCTAGTTACAGCTGTGCCCCGTCGCGACTACTTACACGCGCCGCGAACCCCATCCCAGAAGATCAATATACTCACTAGAGATGAGCGGGTTCGGTTCCTCTGAATCCGAACCCGCCCGAACTTCATGTTTTTTCTCACGGGTCCGAGCGACTCGGATCTTCCCGCCTTGCTCGGTTAACCCGAGCGCGCCCGAACGTCATCATGACGCTGTCGGATTCTCGCGAGGCTCGGATTCTATCGCGAGACTCGGATTCTATATAAGGAGCCGCGCGTCGCCGCCATTTTCACACGTGCATTGAGATTGATAGGGAGAGGACGTGGCTGGCGTCCTCTCCATTTAGATTAGAAGAGAGAGAGTGAGATTGATTTGAGACAGAGACACTTGATTTACTGGAGCTTAGGAGTACTGTAGAGAGTGCAGAGTTTACTAGTGACTGACCACAGTGACCACCAGACAGTGCAGTTTTATTTAATATAATCCGTTCTCTGCCTGAAAAAAACGATACACAGTGACTCAGTCACATACCATATCTGTGTGCACTGCTCAGCCCAGTGTGCTGCATCATCTATGTATATATCTGACTGTGCTCACACAGCTTATAATTGTGGGGGAGACTGGGGAGCAGTGCCAGTTATAGGTTATAGCAGGAGCCAGGAGTACATATTATTAAAATTAAACAGTGCACACTTTTGCTGCAGGAGTGCCACTGCCAGTGTGACTGACCAGTGACCTGACCACACTGACCACCAGTATAGTTAGTAGTATACTATATTGTGATTGCCTGAAAAAGTTAAATACTCGTCGTGTGACTTGTGTGGTATTTTTTTTTTTATTCTATAAAAAACTCATTCTGCTGACAGACAGTGTCCAGCAGGTCCGTCATTATATAATATATACCTGTCCGGCTGCAGTAGTGATATATATATATATTTTTTATATCATTATTTATCATCCAGTCGCAGCAGACACAGTACGGTAGTTCACGGCTGTAGCTACCTCTGTGTCGGCACTCGGCAGTCCATCCATAATTGTATACCACCTACCCGTGGTTTTTTTTTCTTTCTTCTTTATACATACTACATCTCATTATCATCCAGTCTATATTAGCAGCAGACACAGTACAGTACGGTAGTCCACGGCTGTAGCTACCTCTGTGTCGGCACTCGGCAGTCCGTCCATAATTGTATACCACCTACCCGCGGTTTTTTTTTCCTTTCTTCTTTATACATACATACTACATCTCATTATCAACCAGTCTATATTAGCAGCAGACACAGTACAGTACGGTAGTCCACGGCTGTAGCTACCTCTGTATCGGCACTCGGCAGTCCGTCCATAATTGTATACCACCTACCCGTGGTTTTTTTTTCTTTCTTCTTTATACATACATACTACATCTCATTATCAACCAGTCTATATTAGCAGCAGACACAGTACAGTACGGTAGTCCACGACTGTAGCTACCTCTGTGTCGGCACTCGGCAGTCCGTCCATAATTGTATACCACCTACCCGTGGTTTTTTTTTCTTTCTTCTTTATACATACATACTACATCTCATTATCAACCAGTCTATATTAGCAGCAGACACAGTACAGTACGGTAGTCCACGGCTGTAGCTACCTCTGTGTCGGCACTCGGCAGTCCGTCCATAATTGTATACCACCTACCCGTGGTTTTTTTTCTTTCTTCTTTATACATACATACTACATCTCATTATCAACCAGTCTATATTAGCAGCAGACACAGTACAGTACGGTAGTCCACGGCTGTAGCTACCTCTGTGTCGGCACTCGGCAGTCCGTCCATAATTGTATACCACCTACCCGTGGTTTTTTTTTTCTTTCTTCTTTATACATACATACTACATCTCATTATCAACCAGTCTATATTAGCAGCAGACACAGTACAGTACGGTAGTCCACGGCTGTAGCTACCTCTGTGTCGGCACTCGGCAGTCCATCCATAATTGTATACCACCTACCCGTGGTTTTTTTTTCTTTCTTCTTTATACATACTACATCTCATTATCATCCAGTCTATATTAGCAGCAGACACAGTACAGTACGGTAGTCCACGGCTGTAGCTACCTCTGTGTCAGCACTCGGCAGTCCGTCCATAATTGTATACCACCTACCCGTGGTTTTTTTTTTCTTTCTTCTTTATACATACATACTACATCTCTTTATCAACCAGTCTATATTAGCAGCAGACACAGTACAGTACGGTAGTCCACGGCTGTAGCTACCTCTGTGTCGGCACTCGGCAGTCCATCCATAATTGTATACCACCTATCCGTGGTTTTTTTTTTCTTTCTTCTTTATACATACATACTACATCTCTTTATCAACCAGTCTATATTAGCAGCAGACACAGTACAGTAGTCCACGGCTGTAGCTACCTCTGTGTCGGCACTCGGCAGTCCATCCATAATTGTATACCACCTACCCGTGGTTTTTTTTTCTTTCTTCTTTATACATACATACTACATCTCTTTATCAACCAGTCTATATTAGCAGCAGACACAGTACGGTAGTCCACGGCTGTAGCTACCTCTGTGTCGGCACTCGGCAGTCCATCCATAATTGTATACCACCTACCCGTGGTTTTTATTTCTTTCTTCTTTATACATACTACATCTCATTATCATCCAGTCTATATTAGCAGCAGACACAGTACAGTACGGTAGTCCACGGCTGTAGCTACCTCTGTGTCGGCACTCGGCAGTCCGTCCATAATTGTATACCACCTACCCGTGGTTTTTTTTTCTTTCTTCTTTATACATACATACATACTACATCTCATTATCAACCAGTCTATATTAGCAGCAGACACAGTACAGTACGGTAGTCCACGGCTGTAGCTACCTCTGTGTCGGCACTCGGCAGTCCATCCATAATTGTATACCACCTACCCGTGGTTTTTTTTTCTTTCTTCTTTATACATACATACTACATCTCTTTATCAACCAATCTATATTAGCAGCAGACACAGTACAGTAGTCCACGGCTGTAGCTACCTCTGTGTCGGCACTCGGCAGTCCGTCCATAATTGTATACTAGTATCCATCCATCTCCATTGTTTACCTGAGGTGCCTTTTAGTTGTGCCTATTAAAATATGGAGAACAAAAATGTTGAGGTTCCAAAATTAGGGAAAGATCAAGATCCACTTCCACCTCGTGCTGAAGCTGCTGCCACTAGTCATGGCCGAGACGATGAAATGCCAGCAACGTCGTCTGCCAAGGCCGATGCCCAATGTCATAGTACAGAGCATGTCAAATCCAAAACACCAAATATCAGTAAAAAAAGGACTCCAAAACCTAAAATAAAATTGTCGGAGGAGAAGCGTAAACTTGCCAATATGCCATTTACCACACGGAGTGGCAAGGAACGGCTGAGGCCCTGGCCTATGTTCATGGCTAGTGGTTCAGCTTCACATGAGGATGGAGGCACTCAGCCTCTCGCTAGAAAAATGAAAAGACTCAAGCTGGCAAAAGCAGTAGCACCGCAAAGAACTGTGCGTTCTTCGAAATCCCAAATCCACAAGGAGAGTCCAATTGTGTCGGTTGCGATGCCTGACCTTCCCAACACTGGACGTGAAGAGCATGCGCCTTCCACCATTTGCACGCCCCCTGCAAGTGCTGGAAGGAGCACCCGCAGTCCAGTTCCTGATAGTCAGATTGAAGATGTCAGTGTTGAAGTACACCAGGATGAGGAGGATATGGGTGTTGCTGGCGCTGGGGAGGAAATTGACCAGGAGGATTCTGATGGTGAGGTGGTTTGTTTAAGTCAGGCACCCGGGGAGACACCTGTTGTCCGTGGGAGGAATATGGCCGTTGACATGCCTGGTGAAAATACCAAAAAAATCAGCTCTTCGGTGTGGAACTATTTCAACAGAAATGCGGACAACAGGTGTCAAGCCGTGTGTTCCCTTTGTCAAGCTGTAATAAGTAGGGGTAAGGACGTTAACCACCTCGGAACATCCTCCCTTATACGTCACCTGCAGCGCATTCATAATAAGTCAGTGACAAGTTCAAAAACTTTGGGTGACAGCGGAAGCAGTCCACTGACCAGTAAATCCCTTCCTCTTGTAACCAAGCTCACGCAAACCACCCCACCAACTCCCTCAGTGTCAATTTCCTCCTTCCCCAGGAATGCCAATAGTCCTGCAGGCCATGTCACTGGCAATTCTGACGATTCCTCTCCTTCCTGGGATTCCTCCGATGCATCCTTGCGTGTAACGCCTACTGCTGCTGGCGCTGCTGTTGTTGCTGCTGGGAGTCGATGGTCATCCCAGAGGGGAAGTCGTAAGACCACTTTTACTACTTCCACCAAGCAATTGACTGTCCAACAGTCCTTTGCGAGGAAGATGAAATATCACAGCAGTCATCCTACTGCAAAGCGGATAACTGAGGCCTTGGCATCCTGGGTGGTGAGAAACGTGGTTCCGGTATCCATCATTACTGCAGCGCCAACTAGAGACTTGTTGGAGGTACTGTGTCCCCGGTACAAAATACCATCTAGGTTCCATTTCTCTAGGCAGGCGATACCGAAAATGTACACAGACCTCAGAAAAAGAGTCACCAGTGTCCTAAAAAATGCAGCTGTACCCAATGTCCACTTAACCACGGACATGTGGACAAGTGGAGCAGGGCAGGGTCAGGACTATATGACTGTGACAGCCCACTGGGTAGATGTATGGACTCCCGCCGCAAGAACAGCAGCGGCGGCACCAGTAGCAGCATCTCGCAAACGCCAACTCTTTCCTAGGCAGGCTACGCTTTGTATCACCGGTTTCCAGAATACGCACACAGCTGAAAACCTCTTACGGCAACTGAGGAAGATCATCGCGGAATGGCTTACCCCAATTGGACTCTCCTGTGGATTTGTGGCATCGGACAACGCCAGCAATATTGTGTGTGCATTAAATATGGGCAAATTCCAGCACGTCCCATGTTTTGCACATACCTTGAATTTGGTGGTGCAGAATTATTTAAAAAACGACAGGGGCGTGCAAGAGATGCTGTCGGTGGCCAGAAGAATTGCGGGACACTTTCGGCGTACAGGCACCACGTACAGAAGACTGGAGCACCACCAAAAACTACTGAACCTGCCCTGCCATCATCTGAAGCAAGAAGTGGTAACGAGGTGGAATTCAACCCTCTATATGCTTCAGAGGTTGGAGGAGCAGCAAAAGGCCATTCAAGCCTATACAATTGAGCACGATATAGGAGGTGGAATGCACCTGTCTCAAGCGCAGTGGAGAATGATTTCAACGTTGTGCAAGGTTCTGATGCCCTTTGAACTTGCCACACGTGAAGTCAGTTCAGACACTGCCAGCCTGAGTCAGGTCATTCCCCTCATCAGGCTTTTGCAGAAGAAGCTGGAGACATTGAAGGAGGAGCTAACACGGAGCGATTCCGCTAGGCATGTGGGACTTGTGGATGGAGCCCTTAATTCGCTTAACAAGGATTCACGGGTGGTCAATCTGATGAAATCAGAGCACTACATTTTGGCCACCATGCTCGATCCTAGATTTAAAGCCTACCTTGGATCTCTCTTTCCGGCAGACACAAGTCTGCTGGGGTTGAAAGACCTGCTGGTGAGAAAATTGTCAAGTCAAGCGGAACGCGACCTGTCAACATCTCCTCCTTCACATTCTCCCGCAACTTGGGGTGCGAGGAAAAGGCTCAGAATTCCGAGCCCACCCGCTGGCGGTGATGCAGGGCAGTCTGGAGCGACTGCTGATGCTGACATCTGGTCCGGACTGAAGGACCTGACAACGATTACGGACATGTCGTCTACTGTCACTGCATATGATTCTCTCACCATTGAAAGAATGGTGGAGGATTATATGAGTGACCGCATCCAAGTAGGCACGTCACACAGCCCATACTTATACTGGCAGGAAAAAGAGGCAATTTGGAGGCCCTTGCACAAACTGGCTTTATTCTACCTAAGTTGCCCTCCCACAAGTGTGTACTCCGAAAGAGTGTTTAGTGCCGCCGCTCACCTTGTCAGCAATCGGCGTACGAGGTTACATCCAGAAAATGTGGAGAAGATGATGTTCATTAAAATGAATTATAATCAATTCCTCCGCGGAGACATTGACCAGCAGCAATTGCCTCCACAAAGTACACAGGGAGCTGAGATGGTGGATTCCAGTGGGGACGAATTGATAATCTGTGAGGAGGGGGATGTACACGGTGATATATCGGAGGATGATGATGAGGTGGACATCTTGCCTCTGTAGAGCCAGTTTGTGCAAGGAGAGATTAATTGCTTCTTTTTTGGGGGGGGTCCAAACCAACCCGTCATATCAGTCACAGTCGTGTGGCAGACCCTGTCACTGAAATGATGGGTTGGTTAAAGTGTGCATGTCCTGTTTTGTTTATACAACATAAGGGTGGGTGGGAGGGCCCAAGGACAATTCCATCTTGCACCTCTTTTTTCTTTTATTTTTCTTTGCGTCATGTGCTGTTTGGGGAGGGTTTTTTGGAAGGGCCATCCTACGTGACACTGCAGTGCCACTCCTAGATGGGCCCGGTGTTTGTGTCGGCCACTAGGGTCGCTTATCTTACTCACACAGTCAGCTACCTCATTGCGCCTCTTTTTTTCTTTGCGTCATGTGCTGTTTGGGGAGGGTTTTTTGGAAGGGACATCCTGCGTGACACTGCAGTGCCACTCCTAGATGGGCCCGGTGTTTGTGTCGGCCACTAGGGTCGCTTATCTTACTCACACAGTCAGCTACCTCATTGCGCCTCTTTTTTTCTTTGCGTCATGTGCTGTTTGGGGAGGGTTTTTTGGAAGGGCCATCCTGCGTGACACTGCAGTGCCACTCCTAGATGGGCCCGGTGTTTGTGTCGGCCACTAGGGTCGCTTATCTTACTCACACAGTCAGCTACCTCATTGCGCCTCTTTTTTTCTTTGCATCATGTGCTGTTTGGGGAGGGTTTTTTGGAAGGGACATCCTGCGTGACACTGCAGTGCCACTCCTAGATGGGCCCGGTGTTTGTGTCGGCCACTAGGGTCGCTAATCTTACTCACACAGCTACCTCATTGCGCCTCTTTTTTTCTTTGCGTCATGTGCTGTTTGGGGAGGGTTTTTTGGAAGGGCCATCCTGCGTGACACTGCAGTGCCACTCCTAGATGGGCCCGGTGTTTGTGTCGGCCACTAGGGTCGCTAATCTTACTCACACAGCTACCTCATTGCGCCTCTTTTTTTCTTTGCGTCATGTGCTGTTTGGGGAGGGTTTTTTGGAAGGGACATCCTGCGTGACACTGCAGTGCCACTCCTAGATGGGCCCGGTGTTTGTGTCGGCCACTAGGGTCGCTTATCTTACTCACACAGTCAGCTACCTCATTGCGCCTCTTTTTTTCTTTGCGTCATGTGCTGTTTGGGGAGGGTTTTTTGGAAGGGCCATCCTGCGTGACACTGCAGTGCCACTCCTAGATGGGCCCGGTGTTTGTGTCGGCCACTAGGGTCGCTTATCTTACTCACACAGTCAGCTACCTCATTGCGCCTCTTTTTTTCTTTGCGTCATGTGCTGTTTGGGGAGGGTTTTTTGGAAGGGACATCCTGCGTGACACTGCAGTGCCACTCCTAGATGGGCCCGGTGTTTGTGTCGGCCACTAGGGTCGCTAATCTTACTCACACAGCTACCTCATTACGCCACTTTTTTTCTTTGCGTCATGTGCTGTTTGGGGAGGGTTTTTTGGAAGGGCCATCCTGCGTGACACTGCAGTGCCACTCCTAGATGGGCCCGGTGTTTGTGTCGGCCACTAGGGTCGCTAATCTTACTCACACAGCTACCTCATTGCGCCTCTTTTTTTCTTTGCGTCATGTGCTGTTTGGGGAGGGTTTTTTGGAAGGGACATCCTGCGTGACACTGCAGTGCCACTCCTAGATGGGCCCGGTGTTTGTGTCGGCCACTAGGGTCGCTTATCTTACTCACACAGCGACCTCGGTGCAAATTTTAGGACTAAAAATAATATTGTGAGGTGTGAGGTATTCAGAATAGACTGAAAATGAGTGGAAATTATGGTTTTTGAGGTTAATAATACTTTGGGATCAAAATGACCCCCAAATTCTATGATTTAAGCTGTTTTTTAGGGTTTTTTGAAAAAAACACCCGAATCCAAAACACACCCGAATCCGACAAAAAAAATTCGGTGAGGTTTTGCCAAAACGCGGTCGAACCCAAAACACGGCCGCGGAACCGAACCCAAAACCAAAACACAAAACCCGAAAAATTTCAGGCGCTCATCACTAATACTCACCTGTCCAGGGACCCCGGTCCGCGCTGCTTCAGGAGGCTGCCGGGCGCCGGGTCCTTCTCCTGCGCTGTGACCCCTGGTGCTGTAAAGTGCGCTGCCGTTTTGCAGCGTCACTTTACTGCACCGGGGTCACAGCGCAGCATATGGGGGACCCGGCGCCCGGCAGCGCTTACCGGAGCAGCGGACACCGACTCCCTGGACAGGTGAGTAGGGTTTTTTTGTTTTGTTTTTTGGGTTTTTTTTTACACTGATCAGCTTGTGTGTCAATCGGACACACATAGCTGATCACTCTGCCGGGCCCTCGCTCAGCTTTCTCTGCCAGGGGCAGAGAAAGCTGGGCAAAAGGGTGCACATCGCAGTGCTGCCCTGTGAACTCGCCAGCCTGAGCTCACGAGATTATCAAAGTGCACACTGCGGTATTTAAAAAAAAAAAAAAAAAATTCATAAATTTGCCCACATCACATTTCCCAGTTATAAGTATGGGGAATGCGATGTGGGTTACTAAAAAAAAGTGAATTGGTTTGGAGCAGTTTTTATGAAAACTGCTCCAAATGCCCTTTAATACATTCAGGTGATACTAAAATAATGTGAAAAAGGGTGTGAAAACAAACACCCATTTTCACATTATTTTTGTAAAAATAATTTTAATAAACAGACCCCTATATCAAAGGTTTGTTCTAGATGCAGAAGTGCAGCAACAAGCATCCTAGCACATTGGGGGTAACTCAAAGTTGATTGCAGCAGCAAATTTGTTAGCAGTTGGGCAAAATCCATGGGGGTCATTCCGAGTTGATCGCACGCTGCGATTTTCGCAGCGCAGCGATCAGGTAAAAAAATGGCAAAACTGCGCATGCATATGCACCGCAATGCGCATGCACGTCGTACGGGTACAAACAGCATCGTTGCTGTGCAATGCTTCTAGCGACTAATCCATTCGCACAGCCGATCGCAAGGAGATTGATAGGAAGAGGGCGTTTGTGGGTGTCAACTGACCGTTTTCTGTGAGTGGTAGGGAAAACGCAGGCGTGACCAGGCGTTTGCAGGGTGGATATCTGACGTCCATTCCGGGACCTCCGACGCTACGATCATCGCACAGGATAAGTAACTACAGGGCTGGTCTTGTTTTGCACAAAATGTTTTTGTACCGCTCAGCTGCACATGCGATCGCACATTTGCAAAGCGAAAATACACTCCCCCCGTGGGCTGCGACTATGTGTTTGCTAAAAGTAGTTAGCGAGCGATCAACTCGGAATTAGGGCCCATGGCCCTCATTCCGAGTTGTTCGCTCTGTATTTTTCATCGCATCGCAATGAAAATCCGCTTAGTACGCATGCGCAATGTTCGCACTGCGACTGCGCCAAGTAACTTTACTATGAAGAAAGTATTTTTACTCACGGCTTTTTCATCGCTCCGGCGATCGTAATGTGATTGACAGGAAATGGGTGTTACTGGGCAGAAACACGGCGTTTCAGGGGCGTGTGGCTGAAAACGCTACCGTTTCCGGGAAAAACGCAGGAGTGGCCGGAGAAACGGTGGGAGTGCCTGGGCGAACGCTGGGTGTGTTTGTGACGTCAACCAGGAACGACAAGCACTGAACTGATCGCACAGGCAGAGTAAGTCTGGAGCTACTCTGAAACTGCTAAGTAGTTAGTAATCGCAATATTGCGAATACATCGGTCGCAATTTTAAGAAGCTAAGATTCACTCCCAGTAGGCGGCGGCTTAGCGTGTGTAACTCTGCTAAATTCGCCTTGCGACCGATCAACTCGGAATGAGGGCCCATGTGCACTGCAGTTGGAGCAGATATAAAATGTGCAGAGAGAGTTAGATTTGGGTGGGTTATATTGTTTCTGTGCATGGTAAATGCTGGCTGCTTTATTTTTACACATCCCACCCAAATCTAACTGTCTCTGCACATGTTATATGATATCTGCCCCACCTGCAGTGCACGTGGTTTTGCCCAACTGCTAACAAATTTGCTGCTGCGATCAACTCTGAATTAGGCCCATTGTTCTACAGTACAATGAAATAAACATGCTTCCAGCACTGACATATCTGAATATGGTGCAGAGATTGAGGTCCAGGAACGCTGCACAAGGGGGCACTATGCCATTTCCTTTACTTGTGGGCCCCTTGCACCAAGGATGAATCAACACTGTATTACCCACCTCTCCCCTCCAGGCAAGATGGAAACGAGGGGGAGTGAAGAATTTAATCAGAGAGGGATGCAGCAGGGCCTCACCGCTAATTGCTACATCATCATGCTACAGCCCTGTCTGTTAAGCATGGCTGTGGGATGTGGTATAAACTGGTGCCGTTGAGGTACTTCAATCCCTCATGAAATTTGGATTTATTTTACCTTTGGCAAAGGCTCAATCTGTACGGGTTAAGCTTCTATGAATTCTCTTTTATGTGCTTACTGAACTCAGATACCTCATTGTAACCTATAAGTATAAGACCTTGTATGGCCTGTTGTGTTCACCTGTTGATAGTGTTCTAATGGGATTCAGTATGATATGCCGGGTCTCGGGATCCAGGCGTTCAGGAGACCGACAGCCGGAATACTGTCGGTGAGCGCAGCATGTCCCCTCGTGGTCTCGCTCTGCTCACCACACAACAGGCCAGGTGGTGACACAGGGTTATATTCCTCCTCGGGTGATGGGGACAGTTACATAATTTTAGCGCTGTGTGCAAGAAACAGCATCGGCGCCCACCCCCTATTTAAAATAGGGGCAGTGTGTGCCGCTGGCATGCATCAGAAATTTATGGGCGTGGCTTTCTGGGGAAGGGGTGTGGCCACAAAATAATACCGATTTTCATATTACACTGCACAGTAGTCTCCATTATTCAAATTATGCTGCACAGTAGCGCCACTACACCAGGTAGAGCCCTTTTACATATTACGCCAGGTAGAGTCCCTTTTTTAGACATTATAGCAGGCACAGTCCCCTTTTTACACATTACGGCAGCCAATCCGTTTTTTTTAAATTTCAGCAGGCAATCCCCTTTTTACACATTACGTCAGGCAGAGTCCCATGTATCTCAGTCACTCAACGCATGTTCCAGTTACACAGTGCACGTGTCCCAGTCACACAGTGCATGTCTCAGTTACACAGCGCATGTTCCAGTCACACAGAGCACGCGTCCCAGTCACACAGTGCATGTCTCACTCACACAGCGTACACATCCCAGTCACACAGTGTAACTCACCCCCCCCCCTCCCAACGCCTATGCAATAACGGTATTAGGGGCGTGGTCTCAAAAAGCAAGGGGTGTGGTTACACAATAGTAATAATGCCCACAGTAGTAGCACCCCTAATACACATAATGCCCATAGTAGCACCCCGTAATACACAATGCCCACAGTAGTAGTGCTCCTTATGCAATGTCCACTGTACTGGTAGTGCCCACAGTGGTAGTGCCCCTTATATAGAGTGCATAGTAGTGGTGCCCCTTATGCAATGGCCGCAGTAGTAGTGTCCCTTATGTCCCAAGGAGTGATGCCCTTATGAAGTGCCCCCTTTACAATGCCCTCATTAGTAGTGCCCCCTTTAGTAATGCCATTAATGGTAATGCCCGTGTAGTATTGCCCCCAGTAGTAATTTCACCTGTAGTAATGCCCCCAGCCATTTAGCCCCCTGTAGTTTAGGCCCACTAGTTATGACCCCAGTAGTTTACCCCCCCCCCTTTTAGTTTAGCCTCCCAGTGGTAATGCCTCAGTAGTTTGCCCCATGTAGGCCCCATGTAGTTTTCCCCATGTAGTTTGCCCCCAGTGGTAATGCCCCCTGTAGTTTAGCTCCTGCAGTTATGCCTCCAGTAGTTTAGCCCCATGTAGTTTTCCCCATGCAGTTTGCCCCCCCCCCCCTGTAGTTTAGCCCCCAAGTAGTAATGGCCCCAGTAGTTTTCCCCCAGGTAGTAATGCCCCTTTAGTTTTGGCTCCCAGTAGTAATGCCCCTGTAGTTATGCCCCCAGTAGTAATGTGCCCCCTTGTAGTTTGCCCCCTTGTAGTTTGCCCCCAGTAGCTTGTCCCCTTGTAGTTTGCCCCCAGTAGCTTGCCACCTTGTAGCTATCCCCCTTGTACTTTCCCCTCAGTAGATGCACCGCTAATACACTCGCACATATGTTTAAAAAAAAACCCCACCATACTCACCAAGCCCCGCTTCTGTGTCCGACAGCTGTGGTCCTTCCGGCGTCCGCTCCTTTGCACTATGGGAGAGACGTTATGACGTCTCTCCCATAGCGCACACTGACAAAGCCGGGTGCCGGAAGCCAGAGCTCGGCAGTGAGCTCCTACCACCGGCTTCCACTGTGGAAAGCCAGGCGCCTGCTGGTAACACAATCTCAGGGGGCGCTCGGCATCTTCCTGCGGCGCCGGACACACGTCGGGTTAGGTGAGTCGGAGGAGGCGTTACATCTCCAAGTGGAACTGACAGAACGCACTTCCGCCCCATTCCGGCTCACTTTAACCCCTGCATAGCGCACGTGTCCCAGTGACACAGAGCACGCGTACCAGTGACACAGTGCGTGTCTCACTCCCACAGCGCACACGTCCCAGTCACACAGCGCACACGTCCCAGTCACACAGTGCATGCATTCCAGTTACACCCATTCCAGTTGGACAGCACAAGCGTCTTGATTCTTAGCGTTCAGAGGGGCAGAACAGGTTCTGTGAAAATCAGAGGGCATTCCTTGGAGGTGACAGGGGGGTGGCAAAGCAAATGTGGGCCTGATGCTGTAAGAGTCACAACCACTCACACATGAGGCCATACTTGGACGGAGAAACTGCACCTGCCGTAGGGGCGACTAAAGATGCACTGAGATGGAACTGCACTGATTTTAGAAGCTGCAAGTGGGCTCTCAGTTTTAATGAAATCGTCCGTGAAGCAGCCGTGGCCACAGAATCAGCCCCTAAATGATTAATAAAAAATATAACATATTCTGAGCCCAGTTATGACCCCAGTCATTGGCAATTGCATGCTGGCCCTGATCTAACTGTAGCACATGTGTCATATTAGTAATATAAAATGCAGACAGCCCTCCCCTAAGAGAAAAGTTTAGATCCGCCTGTGTTGCAGTAGCAGGACAGCTAACAGCTGTACCTGGCAGTGCCTGGTATATCAGGACGCCCACTTTAGCCCCTTTGCAGTGAGTGTGCAGATGAGAGAAATTACAACCAGCCTGGAATCCAGCGGGAAACGCCTGGGTCCGGATGTGCAGTACGAGGCTTGGAATGTGCAGCAAGGACAGGCTGGGAGCACCGCTGTGTTTCCCAGCATACTAGCGGCTGCCTGGTTTCATATCCTGGTGGTGTTGAGCGCATCCCCATTGTGGTGGCGATGTGGCATCACAACGGGGATATGGCAGTTGCGCACTCAGGGCGACTGCGCTGTTTGCCAGGTATTGCTGGCACACACGTAGTTACGGGCCTGAGTGGGGACCCCAGCCGACGTTTGTTTTGTTCATATGTTTGTAAATCCAGTCATAAGGACACAGACATGTGAGTTCACTGCTGTGCTTTTTATTCCATCACCAACTCCAGGCACACTGCACACTGGACCACCCACTTCCCAGCATCCCCCTGGTCCCAGGGACCATCACTGAGGATTCAGGCTTACACACATTAGTAAGGGAGTGTCTACAAATATTATGCATTCTAATACACTAACATCACATCCTCTTTTCTTTAAAGATAAGCCCTGTACGCTTCAATGCAACAATTAACAACGTCATATAAAGAACATCATCTAACACGTTTCAATGAGTCTCTCAGGTCTGCGTATTTCCCTTTTGGGTCTTTCATACACAGTCTGTGTTTCATCGACCATGTTGGACCTTTCTAGAATCGTGGTTTGTTCACCATTATCAGGATCATCATACATGTCAGATGAAGGGTATTCTTCAGTTATGTTGTCTTCATTATGGTTAGGTTGAGATCTTAAATCCACCCGATTTCTTCTTACTTCCGTTCCACGCTCTGTACGTATAGTATAAGATCTTGGTGCTACTTGTGCTTGCACAATACCTTTCTGCACCCAAATACCTTTCTCGTGATCTCTGAGACGGACTTGGGCACCCGATTTTAGATCAGATAAACATTTTGCTCGCCTGTCATGGAACAGTTTCTGTTTCGCCTGTTGATATTCCTTACTCAGTCTGACCAACGCTGAGTTATGTGTATTAAGCAGTTCATCATGTATCGGGAGATCTGCTCTAATCCTCCTTCCAATCAGCATTTGTGCAGGAGAAAGTCCATTCTGTAAAGGTGTACTGCGGTAGATTAAAAGACTTTTGTAGAAATCTTCTTTACCTTCTTGAGCTTTTTTCATGACTCTACAGTTATTACTGAACTTTCCACCAACCCATTTGAGCGTGGATAGTGGGGACTTGACGTAGTATGGACAAATTCCCACTCATCAGCAAATTGTCTAAATTCAGCACTGGAAAACTGAGGACCATTGTCTGTGAACACTTCCATAGGAACACCATGCCTTGCAAAGATTGACTTCATGCAATTGATTACGGCTTTACTAGTAATTGTATGTAGTGTCTTCACCTCAGGGTAGTTAGAGTAATAATCAGTCACAACAATGTACGTTTTCCCATTACAATCAAACAAATCTGCGCCAACTTTCTGGTACGGTCTCTCTGGCACTGCGTGAGGACTCAGTGGCTCGACTTGTTGTTTCGGTCTATACGTAAGACATAATTCACATGTAGCTGTAGTCTGTGCTATGTCTTGGTTCATTCTAGGCCAATACATAACTTCACGTGCTCTCTGCTTACATTTTTCTTCTCCTAAGTGGCCTTCATGTATCTCACACAGCATAGTTTTTCTTAGTCGTGCAGGTATGACAAACCTATTGCCTTTGTAAATAATACCATCGACAACTGTAAGGTCACTGTGGTACATCCAATAATCATGGATAGACAGCGGGCACGCATGTCTTTCTGCTGGCCAACCTTTCAGAATGATATCTTTCAACACTTTCATTGTGTCATCTGTCTCTGTTTCATTCCTAATCTGTTCTTGTCTTGCAAGAGACACTGGTAGAGAAGCTACAATCAAATTAACATAGGCTTCTATCTCTTCATCCATCAGACTTTTGGAGCCTTCACTTTTGTCCACAGCACGAGAAAGTGTATCAGCAATGTACATGTATTTGCTGGGACAGTACAGCAAGTGTACAACATATTTCTGTAGTCTGATAAGCATTCGTTGAAGTCTCATGGGACAGTCATGCAATTATTTAGTCATGATAGCTACCAATGGCTTGTGGTCAGTTTCCACTGTAAATGTTTGACCATACACAAACTGATGGAATCGCTCACATGCATATGTGATCGCTAGAAGTTATTTTTCTATCTGAGCATACCTTGTTTCAGCACTTGTCAGTGCTCTTGATGCATAGATTACGGGTTGCCATGTATCCTCATGTTCTTGTAACAGCACTGAGAATAGGCCAAATTGCGACGCATCTGCTGAAATTCTTATTCTTTTCGCAGGATCAAAGAATTTTAGCACTGGTGCTCTGTAATGATCTGTTTCAAGTTTTGCCAACTTTCTACTTGTTCATGTGACCACATCCACTCGTTATCTTTGTCCAACAACCATCTAAGAGAGGCTGTTCGTTCAGAGAGTTGAGAAATAAACTTTCCTAAGTAAGTAATCTTTCCTAGGAATCTTCTGACGTCGTCTTTGTTAGGACGTTCCATGTTCACTATGGCTGATATTTTCCTTGGGTTTGGTTTTACACCTTGATCCGAGACCACGTCACCCATAAAGGTAAGTGTATTCACGCCAAATTCACATTTGTCCTTGTTTAGCTTTAGATTCACTTTCTTGACAAGTTCCATTACTTGTCTCAATCTAGAATCATGTTCTTCCTTTGTAGATCCCCAGACAATAATGTCATCCATCATTGTTTCAACACCTGGAATATGTTCAAAAATCATGTGTATCTTTTTGTGATATACTTCTGCAGCAGACAATATTCCATATGGTAGTCAAAGAAATCTGTATCGACCTTCTGGTGTATTAAATGTACAAAGCTTTGAGCTGGCCTCATCTAGATTCATTTGCCAGAATCCTGAAGATGCATCCAATTTACTGAACCATTTTGCTCCCGCAAATTGCGACATGATTTCATCTCTGGTTGGTAGTTTGAAATGTTCTCGTTTAATAGCTTTGTTTAAATCTCTGGGGTCTAGACATATTCTGTGTTGTCCATTTTTCTTTTCAACAAATACTAAGGAGCTTACCCATTCAGTAGGCTCATCAACTTTCTGTATCACACCCAAGGCTTCCATGCGATTTACTCTAGTTTCAGTTTTTCTCTCAGCGCAAACGGCACTTTTCTACAGGGGTGTATCACTGAAGAAACTTGCGTGTCTATATCTATTGTATGCTCTCCAGGCAAACAACCTAGACCTTCAAACAAGTCTCTGTATTCTGTAAACATTGATTTGCAGTCATCTTCTACTTGTGATGTCACTATAAAAACTTTCTTTAGCAAGCTTAGTTTTTCACAGGAACTTAATCCTAGAATCGGTTGCACATTTTTATCCACAATCAGTAGAGATGTTTTAAACTGTTGTCCCTTATATTTCAGTGTCACTAAGCATGTATTGGAGATTTGAGCCGAGCGCTATGTATGCTGATGCGTGGTGTTCTGTGCAAATATGTAGAAAAATAATAAAGATAAACTAAAAATAAGTAAAATAAATAAAATTAATAATAATATTAATAAAAGAAAAAGAAAAATAGAAAAATAATAGGGGGAGGGGGGATTGCAATGTTTACAGCTCCTCTGTTGATATTTTGTTGGAGCTTTAAGACACTTTTTCAGCAGGGAGGAAAGAACAGTCTTTTAAATGAGCTATCCCTAACTTACCCTGTTTCTTCTTTTTTGCTGTGGCTGTGACCGGGAGTAACTTCCAGTAATGCTGATATTATTGGCGGTGGTGTTACTTTAACTGGGTAAGCTAGCCTCTCCTGTGTTTAGGCTGTGGCTGCTACCCGAGTCCCTTATCCACTTGCCGTGCTGTGGCTGTCCGATCCACCGTAACCGGAAGTTCGGATCTTCACTTCCTGTAGTTCGAGTGCTGGCGGCAGCGGTGCTGGCGTCCTTTGTGTCTGCTTCTTATTCCAACTCGTTTCGAATCCCAATCTGGATTCTTTCTCAAGGAGGTGTTAAATTGTTTGTGGTTATATTACTTTTTATATGCTAACTTTATTAAAACTTTAGTATACTGCATGTATACTGCAATCATTGCTTCATTACACCCAGCTGAAGAAGCTCACGCCTCAGACCACAAATCACTTAATTCGGCTGTATTGGAACTTAGAAACATGTAAGGTTCCGGTCACTTCCTGTTTTTTTAATAAAGTTAGCATATAAAAAGGAATATAACCACAAACAATTTAACACCTCCTTGAGAAAGAATCCAGATTGGGATTCGAAATGCGTTGGGATAAGAAGAAGCAGACACAAAGGACGCCAGCACCGCCGCCGCCAGCACTCGAACTAAGTGAAGTGAAGATCCGAACTTCCGGTTACGGTGGATCGGACAGCCACAGCACGGCAAGTGGAAAAGGGACTCTGGTAGCAGCCACAGCCTAAACACAGGAGAGGCTAGCTTACCCAGTTAAAGTAACACCACCGCCAATAACATCAGCATTACCAGAAGTTACTCCCGGTCACGGCCACAGCAAAGAAAAAGAAACCGGGTAAGTTAGGGATAGCTCATTTAAAAGACTGTTCTTTCCTCCCTGCTGAAAAAGTGTCTTAAAGCTCCAACAAAATATCAACAAGGAGCTGTAAACATTGCAATCCCCCCTCCCCCTTCCCCTATTATTATTTTTCTATTTTTTCTTTTTCTTTTTCTTGTATTATTATTATTATTATTATTAATTTTATTTATTTTACTTATTTTTTTTATTTTTATTTTATCTTTATTACTTTTCTACATATTTGCACAGAACACCACTCATCAGCATACATAGCGCTCGGCTCAAATCTCCAATACTGCACTCCATAATAACCTGAGCAGCTTTTTTCACAGTGCAGCAAGCTATACAAATTTTTTCCTCACTAAGCATGTACCTTTCACAGGAATTTCCTCCCCAGTGTTCCCTGTAACTTTCACTTTGGCTGGATGAATTTTAGGTTTTACTCTAAAAGTCTTATAGTCTTGAAACAATATTAAATTCACCTGCACGCCAGTATCAAGCTTAAAGGGAATGACCATCTCGTTCACAGTTAAAGGGACAATCCATTCTTTCTTATCTGCACTGCAAAGTTCGATGCAATCCACAAAGAATTCCTCTTTTTGTTTAACAGCATGCACATTGGTTGTTTTACTTTTAATTTTACAGCATTTTGCAAAGTGATTAAGTCTACCACTTTTCATGCAGGTTTTACCATAAGCCGGGCACATTTTAGGATTGTGAGCATTTCCACATCTACTACACATTTCCTTATAAGACTGTGGCTTAGACGGCTTCATTCTTGAGAATGGAGTTTTGCTTGGCTCTGTTGTCTGCACTACATTGACAGCAGCATCAACTTCCTTGTGTAACGTTTTGGCTTGAAATCTATTTATTTCTGCAGATCTACACATAGTCACTGCCTTGTCTAGTGTTAGGTCTTGCTCTCTCAGCAGTCTCTCTCTGAGTCCATTATCAGGTATTCCACAGACAATACGATCTCTAATCAGTGAATCCTTTAAATCACCAAACTCACAGGTTTTACTGAGTGATTGCAGCTCTGTAACATACTGATCAAATCCATCTACAGACTTCTAATTACATGTGAAAAACTTATATCTTTCATATGTCACATTTTTCCTTGGCACACAGTAATCTTCAAACTTTTGCATTATAGAAGAAAACACCATATTCTGCCCCTCGGCAAACTGAAAACTATTATAAATGTCCAGCACATCCTCTCCTATCACATGGAGGAAAATGGATGCCTTAGTTTTGTCAGCCTCTGTATCAGCTCCACATGCAGCAAGATATATATTAAACCTTTGCTTAAATCTTTTCCAGTTTTCAGACAAGTTACCAGACATCAGCATGCCGGTTGGAGGAACTAGTTTATCCATGGTTACTCACTGTTTGAAGAGAGGAGCACACGGCAGGCTTTGCAGACAGAGTATCACAGCTTTACAGACTGCTGCAGGATTCTTTCACACTCTGAGAGCACTAGCAGTCCAAGTTAAACTACTTCTGACACCATGTTTTTTCATATGTTTGTAAATCCTGTCATAAGGACACAGACATGTGAGTTAACTGCTGTGCTTTTTATTCCATCACCAACTCCAGGCACACTGCACACTGGACCACCCACTTCCCAGCATCCCCCTGGTCCCAGGGACCATCACTGAAGATTCAAGCTTACACACATTAGTAAGGGAGTGTCTACAAATAATAAGCATTCTAATACACTAACATCACAACGTTGGGATTCCGACCGCTGGTATTTCACCAGCTGTCAGGATTCTGGCGTCGGTGTCCTGACAGCCGGGATCCTGACATCCGGTAAAATTAATGCCCCCTTTCTGATGGCATATCTTCTAACTGTCCCGATTTTAGTGGGACAGTCCCATTTTTTGGCACTGTCCCACCCGCAGGCCGCAGTGTCCCGTAGTGGGGGGGCAGTTGGGAGATCCTCTCTAACTTGCTGCAGAGCAGTGAATACACACTATGCGCACCGGCATCTATTCACTGGCAGAGGGTCTAGGGTCATGGCCAGCAGCTTATAGAGCACTGGGAATGTCTCCACAGTGACGAAAACAAGGGTGTGGCTCATGATTGCGGCACTTCCGATAAGGCCACACCCCTCCCAGCTAAGGCCACACCCACTTTCTAGAGTGTGTGCACCTCCAGCACGCAAGGGTCCCTAAGACCTGGGACCATATATTGGGAGGTATGTAATGGGGTACTTGCAGCAGATCGTAGTGGGGTCTATTTACTAAGCCTTGGATGGAGATAAAGTGGTGAGAGATAAAATACCAGCCAATCAGCTTCTGTCATTTTTTAAACACATCCTGTGACATGGCATTTAGGAGCTGATTAGCTGGTACTTTATCACTGTCCACTTTAACTCTACCCAAGGCTTAGTAAATAGACCCCTAAGTACTTTAAATGAAAGAACAATATACTGTAGTCGTTCTTACTATAACATTATTACCATTTTATATTATTACAATCCTATATAATAAAAGGCTTACGCTGCTCCTTATATCTATGGGGGGAATGTAAGTGTTTTGTGCACCAGCGGCCACTCCTTTTGGGTGCGCACAGCTGCTGGTGCTGACATTACTGTTATGTTTTCCATCATTTTGACTGGCTGATAACATGATATTTGTCCTTATAACATATTTCTGCTACAAATTTGTTTATTTTAGGCCGAGTCAGAGCTAAAAGATTTCAAGGCTTATTCATTTCCTAATAGTATATTCTAGGTACAGCATTACATATGTTGCATCAGTTGTATCCTTAGTTTGTGTATCCAGTGCTCACTGAACTGAAACATCCCATGCTAGTTACAGGATATTATTATTAAATTAAGAATTAAATGAATGAATTAGTTGCAGTGGAAAAAAAGAGAATGTTATTGTGTTTCTCTTACTAAAGAGTTGTTAATCATAAAGGCAATAATATCTGAAAATCATTTGCACAGCTTGTGGCTACCTAAAAAGACCTTAAAAGCTATAGGGCATGTCTTGTGTTGCTCTCTTTAATGGTATAGTGGTAACTACAGTAGATATGAAGGTAAGAACTCCTGTTAGGAATGGTCTACTCCTGGCTGAATCAGTCTGTGAGGGGTTCCTGATTCAGAGATGTACGCAGATGTTGCAGCTGCGAAAAAGGGGCATATGTACTAAGCCTTGGAAAGAGATAAAGTGGAGAAAGATTTAGGGGGTAATTCTGATTTGATCGCAGCAGCAAGTTTGTTAGCAATTGGGCAAAACCATGTGCACTGAAGGGGAGCAGATATAACATTTGCAGAGAGAGTTAGATTTGGGTGGGTTATTTTGTTTCTGTGCAGGGTAAATACTGGCTGCTTTATTTTTACACTGCAAGTTAGATTTCAGTTTGAATACACCCCACCCAAATCTAACTCTCTCTGCACATGTTATATTTGTCCCCCCTGCAGTGCACATGGTTTTGCCCAACTGCTAACATATTTGCTGCTGCGATCAACTCAGAATTAGGCCCATAGTACCAACCAGTCACCTCCTGCCATCTTATAAGTACAGCCTGTAACTTGGCAGCTAGCAGGTGATTGGCTGGTACTTTATCTCTCTCCACCTTATCACTACCTGACTAATTTTATTATTTTTATTGATTGGTTATAAGCCCTCATTTGATTATATCCAATTTAATAGAATAATTAAAAAAAGCCACTATGGCATTTTAATTATGTATACATATTTACTAAGTAGAACAGCTTACAGGGGCAGTATGTGCATGTCCTACCATTTACCTTCCATTCAAGATGGTATATGGCAGTGCCGTAACTAGGTGTGTGCGCTGTGTGCACTGCACACAGCGCATTTGTGATTGGAGCGCATCAGATGCGCCTTATCCCTGATTGGCTGTCGCTGTCCTACCCTGCAAGTGTGGCAGTGTCATCCCATGCCGCAGCACCAACCCCGGCTGCTGCGTTGCAAGGCAGTCTCCTCCTCCGCTCCTCAAACAGCCCTGGTGGTCTAGTGCTCCCGTGCCTCTCTGTGCTGTGAGATTCTCGCGCGGCGCCTGTCAGCGTCAGCGTCCAGAGGCAGAGCTGGAAGTGCCGCGGCTGTCAGAGTCCTCTTCACCGCCCGTTCAGTGGATATAGAGGACTCCGCTCAGACCTGCGTGGCTGTTTACTGAAGGTAACAGCTCGTGTTGCTTGGGCTGCGGAGGAGGAGAAGAGGGTCATAAAGCGAGAGCAGCGCTGTGTGGGGTGTGGATGTCACCTAGTCCCGGGCACAGGGTTGGTGGAGCTGGGCGGCATCCAAGTGCCGCAATGACAGGGGGATGCCCGGCCCTGCTCTCTGTACTGCCGTGTATTGTCCTGCGGTAATGCATATGTCAGGGACCGTGTATAACATCTCCATGTTACTGTACTGGGATGCGTAGTGTCTGTGTGTGTCATACAGCACAGTACTGGGACCCAGTGCCATAACTAGGTGTGTGCACTGTAATGTGTAAAAAGGGTGACTGTGCTGCCGTAATGTGTAAAAGGGGGGCTCTACCTGGAGTGATGTGAAAAATGGGGCTCTACCTGGCGTAATGTGTGTAAGTGACGCTACTGTGTGGTGTAATTTGAATAATGGACACTTCTGTACAGCGTAATATGTATTTATATTTTGTGTCCCTTCCCCATGAAGCCATGCCCCTATAATTTTGGTGCGCGCCTGAGGCGCGCACTGACCCAGTTTTGTATAAATAGGGGGGGTAAGAAGCCAATGAGATTACTTGCACACAGCGCTAAAATGTCTAGTTACGGCACTGGCATATGGTACAGTATGAGTACAGTGGAAATATTTTGGCAGTGGTAGAGAGGTTCGCTCCCCCTTATTCGTGTGGCGCCCAAAATCAGTCTATTGCTTGGTGTCAATAACAGATGTCAGCAATTAAAATAATGGATATTTAATGAAACATTAATATGCACAATAAAAACATGTGAAATTGTGACTAAAAACAAGAGTGGAGACTGTACTGGCAGGAAAAAGTCATACCGGTGAAGGCAAATGGAGCCACAGGTGTCAGACAAGCAAGGTATCCCAGGATATACCCTGCTTAGGCTCCAAAGAGTTTAATCCCACCAGCCGTCGGGACAAACCTGCTTTGAAAAAGGGACGGGATAGTCCCGAAACGCGTCAGCGCTGCCCTGCTGTGCCTATCTTCAACACGGACGGACATCCAGAACTTTCCATCGACGGCTGGTGGGATTAAACTCTTTGGAGCCTAAGCAGGGTATATCCCGGGATACCTTGCTTGTCTGACACCTGTGGCTCCATTTGCCTTCACCGGTATGACTTTTTCCTGCCAGTACAGTCTCCACTCTTGTTTTTAGTCACAATTTCACATGTTTTCTCTAACGTTCTAAATTGGTAGTGGTAGAGAGGTTTGCTCCCCCTTATTCGTGTGGCGCCCAAAATCAGTCTATTGCTGGGTGTGAATAACAGATGTCAGCAATTAAAATAATGGATATTTAATGAAACATTAATATGCACAATAAAAATAAGAATTTACTCACCGGTAATTCTATTTCTTGTAGTCCGTAGTGGATGCTGGGGACTCCGTAAGGACCATGGGGAATAGACGGGCTCCGCAGGAGACTGGGCACTCTAAAGAAAGATTAGGTACTATCTAGTGTGCACTGGCTCCTCCCTCTATGCCCTTCCTCCAGACCTCAGTTAGAATCTGTGCCCGGCCAGAGCTGGGTGCTCCTAGTGGGCTCTCCTGAGCTTACTAGTAAAGAAAGTATTTTGTTAGGTTTTTCATTTTCAGAGAGCTTCTGCTGGCAACAGACTCTCTGCTACGTGGGACTGAGGGGAGAGAAGCAAACCTACTAACTGTGGCTAGGTTGCGCTTCTTAGGCTACTGGACACCATAAGCTCCAGAGGGATCGAACACAGGACCCTAACCTTGATCGTCCGTTCCCGGAGCCGCGCCGTCGTCCCCCTCACAGAGCTAGAAGTACAGAAGCAAAGAAGACTTTGAAATCGGCGGCAGAAGACTCCTGTCTTCACTAAAGGTAGCGCACAGCACTGCAACTCCGGTCACTGTAGGGTGCAGGGCGCAGGGGGGGGGGCGCCCTGGGCAGCAATTAAGATACCTGATGGCAAAATACACATATATACAGTCAGGCACTGTATATAGGTGCGAGCCCCCGCCATTTTTACACATGAGACGCGGGACAGAAGCCCGCCGCTGAGGGGGCGGGGCCTTCTTCCTCAGCACACCAGCGCCATTTTCTCTTCACAGCTCCGCTGGAAGGACGCTCTCCAGGCTCTCCCCTGCAGTATACAGCTGCATTAGATAAAAAGGAGAGGGGGGGCACATAAATTTAGGCGCATACATATATAATATAAAAACGGCAGCTACCGGGTAAACACTACAATACTGTGTAATTCCTGGGTTATATAGCGCTGGGGTGTGTGCTGGCATACTCTCTCTCTCTGTCTCCCCAAAAAGCCTTTGTGGGGTCCTGTCCTCAGTCTGAGCATTCCCTGTGTGTGTGCGGTGTGTCGGTACGCCTGTGTCGACATGTTTGATGAGGAAGGATACGTGGAGGCAGAGCAAGTGCAAACAGATGTGGTGTCGCCCCCGACGGTGCAGACACGGGATTGGATGGATATGTGGAAGGTGTTAAATGATAATGTAAGCTCCTTACATAACAGATTGGATACAGCTGTAGCCTTGGGACAGTCGGGGTCTCCACCCATGCCTGCTCCCACAGCGCAGAGGCCGTCAGGGTATCAAAAGCGCCCAATATCCCAGTTAGTTGACACAGATGTCGACACGGACTCTGATTCCAGTGTCGACGACGATGAGGCAAAATTGCAGCCTAAAATTACTAAGGCTATCCGCTACATGATTGTGGCAATGAAGGATGTATTACACATTTCTGAGGAAAATCCTGTCCCTGACAAAAGGATTTATATGTATGGGGAGAAAAAGCAAGAAGTGACTTTTCCCCCGTCACATGAATTAAATGATTTATGTGAAAAAGCGTGGGATTCCCCGGATAGGAAGCAAGTGATTTCCAAAAGATTGCTGATGGCGTATCCTTTCCCGCCAACGGACAGGTTACGCTGGGAATCCTCGCCCAGGGTAGACAAGGCGTTAACGCGCTTGTCTAAAAGGGTGGCCCTGCCGTCTCAGGATACAGCTGCCCTTAAGGATCCTGCAGATAGAAAGCAGGAAGCTATCCTGAAGTCTATTTACTCACATTCTGGTACACTGCTGAGGCCTGCCATTGCTTCGGCGTGGATGTGTAGTGCGGTAGCGGCATGGACGGATACTCTATCTGAGGAGATAGATACCCTGGACAGAGACTCTGTTTTGCTGAACCTGGCACATATGAAGGACACGGTCCTATATATGCGGGATGCCCAGAGGGATATTTGCCTGCTGGGCTCTAGAGTAAATGCAATGTCCATCTCTGCCAGAAGGGTCTTATGGACTCGGAAATGGACAGGGGATGCCGACTCAAAAAAGCACATGGAGGTTTTACCTTATTAGGGTGAGGAATTGTTTGGGGACGGTCTCTCGGACCTAGTTAACTTTCCACAGCTACGGCTGGGAAGTCAAATTTCTTGCCTTATGTACCTCCACAGCCTAAGAAAGCACCGTATTACCAAATGCAGTCCTTTCGCTCGCAAAAGAGCAAGAAAGTCAGAGGTGCATCCTTTCTTGCCAGGGGCAGGGGTAGAGGAAAAAAGCTGCACCACGCAGCCAGTTCCCAGGAACAAAAGTCCTCCCCGGCTTCCACTAAATCCACCGCATGACGCTGGGGCTCCACAGGCAGAGCCAGGAGCGGTGGGGGCGCGTCTCCGAAATTTCAGCAACCAGTGGGTTCGCTCACAGGTAGATCCTTGGGCTATTCAAATTGTATCTCAGGGATACAAGCTGGAATTCGAAGTGACCCCCCCTCACCGTTACCTAAAATCGGCCTTGCCAGCTTCCCCCAGGGAAAGGGAGGTAGTGCTGGCGGCAATTCACAAACTTTCTCCAGCAGGTGGTGGTAGAGGTTCCCCCCCTTCAAAGGGGAAGGGGCTACTATTCCACTAGGTTTGTGGTACAGAAACCGGAAGGTTCGGTCAGACCCATTCTGAATTTAAAATCCCTGAACATCTATCTGAAGAAATTCAAATTCAAAATGGAATCGCTCAGAGCGGTCATTGCAAGCCTGGAAGAGGGGGATCTTTGGACATCAAGGATGCTTACTTGCATGTCCCCATTTATCCGCCTCATCAGGAGTACCTCAGGTTTGTGGTACAGGACTGTCATTACCAATTCCAGACGTTGCCGTTTGGCCTGTCCACGGCACCGAGAATTTTTACCAAGGTGATGGCAGAGATGATGGTGCTCCTTCGGAAGCAAGGGGTCAAAATTATCCCATACTTGGACGATCTCCTCATAAAGGCGAGGTCCAGGGAGCAGTTGCTGATCAGCGTAGCACACTCTCAGGAAGTGTTGCGTCGACACGGTTGGATTCTGAACATCCCAAAGTCGCAGCTGATTCCTACGACGCGTCTGCCCTTCCTGGGCATGATTCTGGATACAGTCCAGATGAAGGTGCTTCTCCCGGAGGAGAAGGCACAGGAGCTCGTGACTCTGGTTAGAGACCTCCTAAAGCCAAAACAGGTATCGGTGCATCACTGCACGCGAGTCCTGGGAAAGATGGTGGCGTCATACGAAGCCATTCCATTCGGCAGATTCCATGCGAGGGTCTTTCAGTGGGATCTGCTGGACAAGTGGTCCGGGTCGCATCTTCAGATGCATCGTCTGATCACCCTGTCCCCCAGGGCCAGGGTGTCTCTTCTGTGGTGGCTGCAAAGTGCCCACCTCCTCGAGGGCCGCAGGTTCGGCATACAGGACTGGGTCCTGGTGACCACGGATGCAAGCCTCCGCGGATGGGGGGCAGTTATTCAGGGAAGAAACTTCTAAGGGTTGTAGTCAAGTCAGGAGACTTGTCTGCACATAAATCTGCTGGAACTAAGGGCCATATACAACACCCTGAGTCAAGCGGAGCCTCTGCTTCGAGACCAACCAGTGCTGATTCAGTCAGACAACATCACGGCGATCGCCCATGTAAACCGCCAGGGCGGCACAAGAAGCAGGGTGGCAATGGCGGAAGCCACAAAGATTCTTCGTTGGGCGGAGAATCATGTGCTAGCACTGTCAGCAGTGTTCATTCCGGGAGTGGACAACTGGGAAGCAGACTTCCTCAGCAGACACGACCTCCACCCGGGAGAGTGGGGACTTCATCAGGAAGTCTTCACGCAGATCGCAGATCGATGGGAACTGCCACAGGTGGACATGATGGCGTCCCGCTTCAACAAAAAACTAAAAAGATATTGCGCCAGGTCAAGGGACCCTCAGGCGATAGCTGTGGACGCACTAGCAACACCGTGGGTGTTCCAGTCGGTCTATGTGTTTCCTCCTCTTCCTCTCATACCCAAGGTGCTGAGAATAGTAAGAAAAAGAGGAGTGAGAACAATACTCATTGTTCCGGATTGGCCAAGAAGGACTTGGTACCCAGAACTACTAGAGATGATCACAGAGGACCCCTGGCCTCTGCCTCTCAGACAGGACCTGTTGCAACAAGGGCCCGGTCTGTTCCAAGACTTACCGCGGCTGCGTTTGACGGCATGGCGGTTGAACGCCGGATCCTAGCAGAAAAGGGCATTCCGGATGAAGTTATTCCTACGCTGATAAAGGCTAGGAAGGACGTGACAGCAAAACATTATCACCGTATATGGCGAAAATATGTTGCTTGGTGTGAGGCCAGGAAGGCCCCTACAGAGGAATTCCAGCTGGGTCGATTCCTGCACTTCCTACAGTCAGGGGTGACTTTGGGCCTAAAATTAGGGTCCATAAAGGTCCAGATTTCGACCCTATCCATTTTCTTTCAAAAAGAACTGGCTTCACTGCCTGAGGTTCAGACGTTTGTTAAGGGAGTGCTGCATATTCAGCCCCCTTTTGTGCCACCAGTGGCACCATGGGATCTTAATGTGGTGTTGGATTTCCTGAAATCCCACTGGTCTGAGCCACTTAAAACTGTGGAACTAAAGTATCTCACGTGGAAAGCGGTCATGCTGTTGGCCTTGGCTTCGGCTAGGCAGGTGTCAGAATTGGCGGCTTTGTCATGTAAAAGCCCCTATCTGGTTTTCCATATGGACAGGGCAGAATTGTGGACTCGTCCACAATTTCTGCCAAAGGTGGTGTCATCTTTTCATTTAAACCAACCTATTGTGGTGCCTGCGGCTACTCGTGACTTGGAGGACTCCAAGTTGCTGGACGTAGTCCGGGCTTTGAAGATTTATGTCACCAGAACAGCTGGAGTCAGGAAGACGGACTCGCTGTTTATCCTGTATGCATCCAACAAGCTGGGTGCTCCTGCTTCAAAGCAAACTATTGCTCGCTGGATCTGTAACACGATTCAGCAGGCTCATTCGGCGGCTGGATTGCTGCATCCAAAATCAGTGAAAGCCCATTCCACAAGGAAGGTGGGCTCTTCTTGGGCGGCTGCCCGAGGGGTCTCGGCTTTACAGCTTTGCCGAGCTGCTACTTGGTCAGGTTCAAACACATTTGCAAAGTTCTACAAGTTTGATACCCTGGCTGAGGAGGACCTTGTGTTTGCCCATTCGGTGCTGCAGAGTCATCCGCACTCTCCCGCCTGTTTGGGAGCTTTGGTATAATCCCCATGGTCCTTACGGAGTCCCCAGCATCCACTAGGACGTTAGAGAAAATAAGAATTTACTCACCGGTAATTCTATTTCTCGTAGTCCGTAGTGGATGCTGGGCGCCCGTCCCAAGTGCGGACTTTCTGCAATACGTGTATATAGTTATTGCTTAATAAAGGGTTATTTTTATGAGCCATCCGTTGAGTGATGCTCGGTTGTTGTTCATACTGTTAACTGGGTAAAAAGTTATCACAAGTTGTACGGTGTGATTGGTGTGGCTGGTATGAGTCTTACCCTGGATTCCAAAATCCTTTCCTTGTAATGTCAGCTCTTCCGGGCACAGTTTCCTTAACTGAGGTCTGGAGGAGGGGCATAGAGGGAGGAGCCAGTGCACACCAGATAGTACCTAATCTTTCTTTAGAGTGCCCAGTCTCCTGCGGAGCCCGTCTATTCCCCATGGTCCTTACGGAGTCCCCAGCATCCACTACGGAGTCGGACTACGAGAAATAGAATTACCGGTGAGTAAATTCTTATTTTTATTGTGCATATTAATGTTTCATTAAATATCCATTATTTTAATTGCTGACATCTGTTATTCACACCCAGCAATAGACTGATTTTGGGCGCCACACGAATAAGGGGGAGCAAACCTCTCTACCACTACCAATTTTTTTTCAGAGTCAATAGCCCCCCCTTCGTGCAGACCCAGCAAATTCATACAGCGCCATCACCACTCTCACCCTTCTCTTTTTCACCACAGTGGAAATTTTTTGTAGTTACTGGTACTTTTTAGGTTGACAGTACCAACAGAAGCATCCAACGGCCGCCCCCAAACAAGTGCCTCCCCTAGGTGCCTAATGGGAAATTCACCACTGCTTAGTACATTTCCCCCTCAGTATGTAGTGGCTGTGTGAAAATATGCAAGTGTCGCAGCTGGCGGGATTTGTATTGAGTCTGAGATCTGCTGCTTGTGCACAAAGATACAGATATCGAGGACACACAAGGGCCAATAATTGACCTTCCCAGTAATCCTATGGTTGTTGGAAGTAATGCTGGGTACACACTAGACAATATGCAAATGATACAATGTCGCTCACGATTTCTATTGAACTCCCTGGAACTCACAGACAAACGATATTGTATATACACACTGACGGCTAGATGCATCATCGCTTGGAAAGTGATAAAATGGAGAAAGGAGCTGATTGGCTGGTACTTTCTCTAACTCCCATGTCACAACCTGTGTTTGAAAAATGACAGGAGCTGATTGGCTGGCACTTTTTCACTCTCCATTTTATCACTTTCCAAGCGATGATGCATCAGGCCCTGAGTGATTTTACAAACGAGCAAAAGATATACTTGGATTGTTCGACACTACCAAATTGTTGGATTTCAGTCTAATTTAACATATCGATCGTTGTTGGTAGCGTACACACTGCACGAATCAGCACGATATGCTTCTAGTTGCAACATTTTCAAAATTGAGCTGCATGTACAAATGAGACCAATGGGAGTGCGCATCGCTAGCATTATAGTGCATACATACTCGGGCTCACCATCAGGGGGGTGCTGTGGGTACAGCTGTCCCGGGCCCTGCCTCCTAACAGAGAGGAGAGGGCCCGGGCCATTCATGTCTCCGTCCACCCGCCGCGATGCTCCGCCCACTTTTCATGACAAAGTCCTGGCATTGTCACAGGAGAGGACGCTGCAAGCTTCTATTGTAAACGTCCCTCCAAAAATGGCTGCCGCCTCAGAGGAGACCGTTATTAAAGATACTAGAGGAGGCTCCTCTAGTATCTTTAATAACTGTTTCCTCTGAGGCGGCGGACATTTTCGGAGGGACGTTTACAATAGAAGCTTGCAGCATACTCTCCCCCTCCTGTGACAGTGCCAGATCTCGATCATGAAAAGGGGGTGGAGCTACATGAAATTGAGGGGGCGGAGTTACACGGGACTAGGCTGCTACCACATCTGCTACAGCTGCGGTCAGCCTGTGATAGGTAAGTTAATGGAGAGTGAGTGGGAGAGAGAATGTGTGTGTGTGTGTGTGTGTGTGTGTGTGTGTGTGTGTGTGTGTGTGTGTGTGTGTGTGTGTGTGTGTGTGTGTGTGTGTGAATCTGCATGTATGTATGTATGTATGAGTATGTTTTGTGTGTGTGCATATATGTATGTATATATATATATATATATATATATATATAATTATTATTATTATATATATATTTTTTTATTATATACTGTATATTAATTTTATTTTTATTTTTTGGGGGGGAAGGGGGGGGGAAGGAGGAGGGGGACACCTGCCTATTTTGTGGGTCCCGGGCCCCAGAATTTCTGATTGCAGCCCTGTACATACTGATTGATTTTAAGAATTTTGTCATAACGATTGCTCATTCAAATTTGTTTAAAATGTTGTCTAGTATGTACCCAGCTTAAAACATTGTCGCCATTGTAATTGTATACAAGATCACAGTCGCAAGCTGCAGCATACCCTGAAACGGTTGCGACATACCTGCATTTGAGAACAACACCACCGTTACTTCCTTTGCAAATAAATTCTCATTACGACCATCGTTGCAAGAACATCACGACAAATGTGCGTGTAGACTAATTGGTTTAGATTGTACACTAGATGGAAACAGGTGCAACATGATGCTTGCTATGGATGATGAAGACAGGCCTGCAGCCCCATTCACCCAACTATGCCCCATCAGGACTGGACTATGGGCCTAATTAATTCAGATCTAATCGCTGCTGTAAGTTGTCGCACAGCAGGCGATCAGATCCGAACTACGCATGCGCCACAGTGCACCGGCATGTCTCACGTCTGCAATGGGCATCGGCACCCTGCGATGTGATGGTGCAAAAAATCCATTTGCATGGGCGATCACAAGGAGATTGACAGAAAGAAGCCGTTGTTTGGGTGGCAACTGACCGTGTACTGGGAGTCAGGGAGAATGCAGGCAGGATCAAGCGTTTTCAGGGAGTTTCTGACATCAAATCCGGTCCTGATCAGCCTGATGTGATCGCAGCGACTGAGTAAGTTCTAGACTGCACAGAGACTGCACAAAATCAGTTTGTGCAGCTCTGCTACACATGCGATCGCACACCTGCACAGTGAAAATACACTCCCTCTGTAGGCGGCGACTTTCTGATCGCAGGGCTTCAAAAATTGCTGCCCAGCGATCAGATCTGAATTACTCCCTATAGTCCTAGGCTGGTCATGCAGTACTGGTGTTTGACAAAGCAGCATACCTACAGTAGCTAGGGAAACTTGCATGGTAAAACCCAGTAGGCAACATGAGCAAACTAGGAGGACCACAAGAAGTAGCTGCATCAAGACATGAGATTCAGTAGCCTGGGTGGTAGTCACCATAATCAGGAAGGTTCTCTGTGACTAAAGTGAGAAGGATTAAAACTGCAATAGAAGAAATGGAAACCTTTCTAATGAAATACAAATAAACAAATTTGATATCTCTGTCATTTAGTGGTATGCCCCGGGCCATTTTGTGTGTGTGTGTGGGGGGGGGTTGTGTTTTGGTTTTGGATCTGGATCTACTTTGTGTTTTGTATCTGGATTGCAGGTTCTGGTTTTGGACCTGGATATTTTTTTTTAAATATTTTGTTCCTACAGTATTGTTGCCTCAATAACATTAATTTCCACTCATTTCCAGACTATTCTGAACACCTCACAGCTCACAATATTGTTTTTATCCAGTTTAGGCCAAAAGGTTGCACCAACGTAGCTGGACAGAACAGCAGCAGCCCTTGGATGTATATACTGGAAGGACAAAATATTAAAAAAAGAATGTATATTAAAAAAAGACGCATTAGGCAAGGCTCAAGATTTCAGTTCACAAACAGATGATTAAGGCAAAGAGGAATAAAAAAAGACAAAATTTTAGATTTCATTTATTTTTATTTCAATTTATTTTAATAGAATTTATTTTATTTTATTTATTTAGAATCAAATTCTTCGATATGCAGAAAGTTCATTATATGAGTGTGGAGAGTTTATTTATATTCATTTAATTTAAATGTATCTAATTTATAATTATTATAAATAATATTCATTTGAATTAATTACAATGTGGTGATAAGAAGAGTTATGAAAAAAGGACAATAAGTTATAACAAAATATGAGCTACAGACACCACACCCTGAAATGGATGGAGCACGTCTGGATGTATTCTTGGAGGATACAGCACAAAATATAAAAAAAAAAGATGTCTTTTATTTTGGGTGGACTGACAGATCACCCCTAGATGGATGGAGCAGCTGGAGTTCCTGGATGTATACTGGGATGACAAAGCACAAAATATTAATTTAAATCAAAATATATATGTTATTTTTTATATCACACACTGCGGATACAGTGTCGCACAAATGAGTAAAAAATATGTAGAAGTATTTTTTATATCATATACAGGTGGTTACAGAGTCGCACAAATGAATCAGAAATATATATAATAATTACGTACTGCGGTTGACTATACCAACAGTGTCGCACAATGTGTTTATGAGTAGAAAATAATATACTGCAGTCTGACCAGCAGTGTCACAGTACTTATGAAAATGAAATAAAATTGTATAGTACACTGGGGTACAGCACAAACAAATAAATATATTTTTTATAAATCGAATTTTAGGCTTTTAGTTTTTATTTTAATTTTACACTGGGGCGGAGCCCCTGGATGGACGCACAGATCACCCCTTTCAGATACAGCAGACAGAGTACCCCTTTCAAATACATAATGGAAATATATTTTTGGATTTGGATCACATACAGATATATAGCAGTAGTGTACAGCAGCCGCTGTACTAGTAGTCCGAGTGACACACCCAATAGAAATATATTTTTTGCTTTGGATCACACACAGACGATATATAGCAGTAGTGTCTAGCAGTACTAGTACTCATCACTGAGCGACGCACCAACAGCAATATATTTTTTGCAATGGATCACACGCAGAGGATATATAGCAGTAGTGAACGGCAGTACTAATAGTCATCACTGAGTGATGCGTCAATAGAAATATATTTTTTGCTTTGGATCACACACAGGATATATAGCAGAAATGTATGGCGGTGCTGGTACTCGTCACTGAGTGACGCACCAATAGAAATATATTTTTTGCTCTGGATCACACACAGAGGATATATAGCAGTAGTGTATGGCAGCCGCTGTACTAGTAGAGTGACGCACCAATAGAAATATATTTTTTGCTTTGGATCACATACAGAGGATATATAGCAGTAGTGTACGGCAGTACTTACCCCCTTATAGACAGAGAACAACACCTGGTCCTATACACAGCCACAGTATGCTATATGCAGTGCACTGTCTACTATGCAGAGCCCTATCACAGTGACAGTCACAGCATACCTACACAAGCAGCACCCCAGGTTAACTTAACTCTCTTGCTGCAATCGCTCTGCTCTCTTCTTCCCCCCTTCCCTAAACTGCCTATCCGATTACAGCACAGAATACAGCACAGAAGGAACATGTTCTTACTGTGCACTCTCCAATTCCGGAGTGAAGATGGCGCAGATCACCGGGACTATATATAGAATCCAAAACCCGCAAGATCCGACAGCGGGATGATGACGTTTTGCCTCATTTTCGGATCCGAGTTAGGCGCGAAAAACCGAGCCTGACTCGGATCTGGGCTCAGATCTCAAAGTTCGGTGGGAGGCGGTGGTCGGTTCTCAGAGAACCGAACCCGCTCATCCCTATTTTTTTTATTTCTTTATGCAGTTACTTTATAAAGGAAACTATAAACAGTAACAAAACATATATGCAGTAATACTAAACAAGAGTATAGAATAAAAGTAAGAGCCTCCCCCCATTTAAAGACTGACAGATGTGCAGCCACAGGAAAAGTATGTACAGTATATAGGCAATTACGCCCCATAATCACCATCTAAAAGAAACTATCAGCAGGGAAGCATTTAACACTGTTTATGTGAGCCCTGGAAAGAAGCAGATACCAAAGTGAGGCATGTACTGTGTTTAATACCACATACCAAGCCACACTACTCATCAATCATATATGTGAAGATAAATCCTCATATTACGGACTGGTTTCTGATTATTGGTGTGAAAGAATGTGAATGGAAATGAATCCCCATGTAACCCATTGTATACAGATGCATGCAACTGCAGGAATTATCCCTGGAAAAAAATCTCTAAATCTCTAGTCCACCATCCTTTTTAAATTGGAGTATCACATAAAAAAAAATCCATATGTACAGTATATACTATAGATTGTTATGCTAGTTCATTGATCTCCATGTACTGAGAAATGAAACACGTTTCCTGTGCATCCTCTCAAATATTGTGGTTGCACTATTGTACAAATCACAGTGCGGGGCACATACAATGCATACAACATTGTAATGTAGCTCAGCTCATTGTGTATAGTTGTTTATGCATTATACATGACTAGATAATTCATCACTAAAGACATACTGCATTTATTGTTCCACTTGCACTCTCTTGAATAAATTTAGATGCTTGCCCTAAGTATTGCAAATATATTGTCAAGAATCGGATGGACATGGATAAACATAATTTTTAAAGTCAAAACATTAACTCAAAGTACAGACTAAACTAGTGATGAGCGGGTTCGGTTCCTCGGAATCCGAACCCCCCCGAACTTCACCCATTTTACACGGGTCCAAGGCAGACTCGGATTCTCCCGTATGGCTCAGTTAACCCGAGCGCGCCCGAACGTTATCATCCCGCTGTCGGATTCTCTCGAGATTCGGATTCTCTATAAGGAGCCGCGCGTCGCCGCCATTTTTCACTCGTGCATTGGAAATGATAGTGAGAGGACGTGGCAGGCATCCTCTCACTGTTTCAGGGGGCTGCAAATATCTTTATTCTGGGGACCAGCAGTATTATAGGAGGAGTACAGTGCAGAGTTTTGCTGACCAGTGACCACCAGTATTATGCGTTCTCTGCCTGAAAAACGCTCCAAATCTGTGCTCAGTGTGCTGCATATATCTGTGCTCACACTGCTTTATTGTGGGGACTGGGGACCAGCAGTATTATATAGGAGGAGTACAGTGCAGAGTTTTGCTGACCAGTGACCACCAGTATTATACGTTGTCTGCCTGAAAAACGCTCCATATCTGTGCTCAGTGTGCTGCATATATCTGTGCTCACACTGCTTTATTGTGGGTACTGGGGACCACCAGTATATTATATAGGAGGAGTACAGTGCAGAGTTTTGCTGACCAGTGACCACCAGTATTATACGTTGTCTGCCTGAAAAATGCTCCATATCTGTGCTCAGTGTGCTGCATATATCTGTGCTCACACTGCTTTATTGTGGGGACTGGGGACCAGCAGTATTATATAGGAGGAGTACAGTGCAGAGTTTTGCTGACCAGTGACCACCAGTATTATACGTTCTCTGCCTGAAAAACGCTCCATATCTGTGCTCAGTGTGCTACATATATCTGTGCTCACACTGCTTTATTGTGGGGACTGGGGACCAGCAGTATTATATAGGAGGAGTACAGTGCAGAGTTTTGCTGACCAGTGACCACCAGTATTATACGTTCTCTGCCTGAAAAATGCTCCATATCTGTGCTCAGTGTGCTGCATATATCTGTGCTCACACTGCTTTATTGTGGGTACTGCTGACCACCAGTATATTATATAGGAGGAGTACAGTGCAGAGTTTTGCTGACCAGTGACCACCAGTATTATACGTTCTCTGCCTGAAAAACGCTCCATATCTGTGCTCAGTGTGCTGCATATATCTGTGCTCACACTGCTTTATTGTGGGGACTGGGGACCAGCAGTATTATATAGGAGGAGTACAGTGCAGAGTTTTGCTGACCAGTGACCACCAGTATTATACGTTCTCTGCCTGAAAAACGCTCCATATCTGTGCTGCATTGTAGTGTATATAGTAGGAGTACAGTGCATAATTTTGCTGACCACTAGTATATAATATATTGGAGTACGGTACAGAAGGCCACTGCTCTACCTACCTCTGTGTCGTCAAGTATACTATCCATCCATACCTGTGGTGCATTTCAGTTTTGCACAGTTTGCTGACCACCAGTATATAATATATAGCAGTACGGTACAGTAGGCCACTACTCTACCTACCTCTGTGTCGTCAAGTATACTATCCATCCATACCTGTGGTGCATTTCAGTTTTGCACAGTTTGCTGACCACCAGTATATAATATATAGCAGTACGGTACAGTAGGCCACTGCTCTACCTACCTCTGTGTCGTCAAGTATACTGTACTATCCATCCATACCTGTGGTGCATTTCAGCTTTGCACAGTTTGCTGACCACCAGTATATAATATATAGCAGTACGGTACAGTAGGCCACTGCTCTACCTACCTCTGTGTCGTCAAGTATACTATCCATCCATACCTGTGGTGCATTTCAGTTGTGCGCAGTATATATAGTAGTAGGCCATTGCTATTGATACTGGCATATAATTCCACACATTAAAAAATGGAGAACAAAAATGTGGAGGGTAAAATAGGGAAAGATCAAGATCCACTTCCACCTCGTGCTGAAGCTGCTGCCACTAGTCATGGCCGAGACGATGAAATGCCATCAACGTCATCTGCCAAGGCCGATGCCCAATGTCATAGTAGAGAGCATGTAAAATCCAAAACACAAAAGTTCAGTAAAATGACCCAAAAATCATAATTAAAAGCGTCTGAGGAGAAACGTAAACTTGCCAATATGCCATTTACGACACGGAGTGGCAAGGAACGGCTGAGGCCCTGGCCTATGTTCATGGCTAGTGGTTCAGCTTCACATGAGGATGGAAGCACTCATCCTCTCGCTAGAAAAATGAAAAGCCTTAAGCTGGCAAAAGCACAGCAAAGAACTGTGCGTTCTTCTAAATCACAAATCCCCAAGGAGAGTCCAATTGTGTCGGCTGCGATGCCTGACCTTCCCAACACTGGACGGGAAGAGGTGGCGCCTTCCACCATTTGCACGCCCCCTGCAAGTGCTGGAAGGAGCACCCGCAGTCCAGTTCCTGATAGTCAAATTGAAGATGTCACTGTTGAAGTACACCAGGATGAGGATATGGGTGTTGCTGGCGCTGAGGAGGAAATTGACAAGGAGGATTCTGATGGTGAGGTGGTTTGTTTAAGTCAGGCACCCGGGGAGACACCTGTTGTCCGTGGGACGAATATGGCCATTGACATGCCTGGTCAAATTACAAAAAAAATCACCTCTTTGGTGTGGAATTATTTTAACACAAATGCGGACAACAGGTGTCAAGCCGTGTGTTGCCTTTGTCAAGCTGTAATAAGTAGGGGTAAGGACGTTAACCACCTCGGAACATCCTCCCTTATACGTCACCTGCAGCGCATTCATCATAAGTCAGTGACAAGTTCAAAAACTTTGGATGACAGCGGAAGCAGTCCACTGACCACTAAATCCCTTCCTCTTGTAACCAAGCTCCTGCAAACCACACCACCAACTCCCTCAGTGTCAATTTCCTCCTTAGACAGGAACGCCAATAGTCCTGCAGGCCATGTCACTGGAAAGTCTGACGAGTCCTCTCCTGACTGGGATTCCTCCGATGGATCCTTGAGTGTAACGCCTACTGCTCCTGGCTCTGCTGTTGTTGCTGCTGGGAGTCGATCGTCATCCCAGAGGGGAAGTCGGAAGACCACTTGTACTACTTCCAGTAAGCAATTGACTGTCCAACAGTCCTTTGCGAGGAAGATGAAATATCACAGCAGTCATCCTGCTGCAAAGCGGATAACTCAGGCCTTGGCAGCCTGGGCGGTGAGAAACGTGTTTCCGTTATCCACCGTTAATTCACAGGCAACTACAGACTTGATTGAGGTACTGTGTCCCCGGTACCAAATACCATCTAGGTTCCATTTCTCTAGGCAGGCGATACCGAAAATGTACACAGACCTCAGAAAAAGAGTCACCAGTATCCTAAAAAATGCAGTTGTACTCAATGTCCACTTAACCACGGACATGTGGACAAGGGGAGCAGGGCAGACTCAGGACTATATGACTGTGACAGCCCACTGGGTAGATGTATTGCCTCCCGCAGCAAGAACAGCAGCGGCGGTACCAGTAGCAGCATCTCGCAAACGCCAACTCGTTCCTAGGCAGGCTACGCTTTGTATCACCGCTTTCCAGAAGAGGCACACAGCTGACAACCTCTTACGGAAACTGAGGAACATCATCGCAGAATGGCTTACCCCAATTGGACTCTCCTGGGGATTTGTGACATTGGACAACGCCAGCAATATTGTGCGTGCATTACATCTGGGCAAATTCCAGCACGTCCCATGTTTTGCACATACATTGAATTTGGTGGTACAGAATTATTTAAAAAATGAAAGGGGCATGCAAGAGATGCTGTCGGTGGCCCGAAGAATTGCGGGCCACTTTCGGCATTCAGCCACCACATTCCAAAAACTGGAGCACCAGCAAACAGTCCTGAACCTGCCCTGCCATCATCTGAAGCAAGAGGTGGTAACGAGGTGGAATTCAACCCTCTATATGCTTCAGAGGATGGAGGAGCAGCAAAAGGCCATTCAAGCCTATACATCTGCCTACGATATAGGCAAAGGAGGGGGAATGCACCTGACTCAAGCGCAGTGGAGAATGACTTCAACGTTGTGCAAGGTTCTGCAACCCTTTGAACTTGCCACACGTGAAGTCAGTTCAGACACTGCCAGCCTGAGTCAGGTCATTCCCCTCATCAGGCTTTTGCAGAAGAAGCTGGAGACATTGAAGGAGGAGCTAAAACAGAGCGAATCCGCTAGGCATGTGGGACTTGTGGATGGAGCCCTTAATTCGCTTAACCAGGATTCACGGGTGGTCAATCTGTTGAAATCAGAGCACTACATTTTGGCCACCGTGCTCGATCCTAGATTTAAAACCTACGTTGGATCTCTCTTTCCGGCAGACACAAGTCTGCAGAGGTTCAAAGACCTGCTGGTGAGAAAATTGTCAAGTCAAGCGGAACGTGACCCATCAACAGCTCCTCCTTCACATTCTCCCGCAACTGGGGGTGCGTGGAAAAGGCTAAGAATTCCGAGCCCACCCGCTGGCGGTGATGCAGGGCTGTCTGGAGCGAGTGCTGACATCTGGTCCGGACTGAAGGACCTGCCAACGATTACTGACATGTCGTCTACTGTCACTGCATATGATTCTCTCACCATTGAAAGAATGGTGGAGGATTATATGAGTGACCGCATCCAAGTAGGCACGTCAGACAGTCCGTACATATACTGGCGGGAAAAAGAGGCAATTTGGAGGCCCTTGCAGAAACTGGCTTTATTTTACCTAAGTTGCCCACCCTCCAGTGTGTACTCTGAAAGAGTGTTTAGTGCAGCCGCTCACCTTGTCAGCAATGGGCGTACGAGGTTACTTCCAGAAAATGTGGAGAAGATGATGTTCATCAAAATGAATTATAATCAATTCCTCCGTGGAGACATTCACCAGCAATTGCCTCCAGAAAGTACACAGGGACCTGAGATGGTGGATTCCAGTGGGGACGAATTAATAATCTGTGAGGAGGGGGATGTACACAGTGAAAGGGGTGAGGAATCGGACGATGAGGAGGAGGTGGACATCTTGCCTCTGTAGAGCCAGTTTGTGCAAGGAGAGATTGATTGCTTCTTTTTTGGTGGGGGCCCAAACCAACCAGTCATTTCAGTCACAGTCGTGTGGCAGACCCTGTCGCTGAAATGATGGGTTTGTTAAAGTGTGCATGTCCTGTTTATACAACATAAGAGTTGGTGGGAGGGCCCAAGGACAATTCCATCTTGCACCTCTTTTTTCTTTCATTTTTCTTTGCATCATGTGTTGTTTGGGGACTATTTTTTTGAAGTGCCATCCTGTCTGACACTGCAGTGCCACTCCTAGATGGGCCAGGTGTTTGTGTCGGCCACTTGGGTCGCTTAGTTTAGTCATCCAGCGACCTCGGTGCAAATTTTAGGACTAAAAATAATATTGTGAGGTGTGAGGTGTTCAGAATAGACTGAAAATGAGTGGAAATTATGGTTGTTGAGGTTAATAATACTATGGGATCAAAATGACCCCCAAGTTCTATGATTTAAGCTGTTTTTGAGGGGTTTTTGTAAAAAAAAACACCCGAATCCAAATCCGACAAAAAAATTTCAGGGAGGTTTTGCCAAAACGCGTCCGAATCCAAAACACGGCTGCGGAACCGAATCCAAAACCAAAACACAAAACCCGAAAAATGTCCGGTGCACATCACTAGACTAAACATGTGGCTCTCCTCTTTCTGTTCTTGTATGAGTGCCATGGGTTAGTGGACCAGGACCAAGTCACATTTTTAATGGTCAGTGTCATTGGCAAAACCAGTGCTGGTGGCTGCTAATCATAAAACACATAAAACAAAAGCACAATCCTGTCCTCCACCGCATAACTGAACCCTGGGGTGACAGATAAGCAGAATTTGCTTAATTTACTTTTGGCCTAGGGGTGTCAGGAAAATACTCTGATACTTTACGGTGCCATGACTCGAGAAAGTTTGTAAACACACAGAAAGTACTGTGTGATTAGCCTTTATTTCCATATTGCATATCTCAGAAAGGAGATAAGAGGTGCCTCTCGTGTGAGCATCATTCTGACTTGTTGCTAAAATGTAGACTTTTTCCGAGCTATAAAACATTGCTTGCGAAAGTATTATCAACCCCTACATAACCCACTTGAAGCTCTTTTTTTTTCCTAGCTGTTATATGAAATCTTGTCATTGGGACTCTGCCACGTAATCAGGCACTTAGCGGCCAATGTAGAGTTGAACCCAAGTCAGCCATAACTGTTACAGTACCTCAATGCATGCTTGAAACTAAGTGGGAGATTTATTAAATCTCCTACATGTGATTTTTCAAACACAGCCTGTTACATGGCAGTTAGGAAGCTGCTTGACTGGTCATTTATCACTCTTTATCCATCTCCACAGATATTTAGATTTGGGTGGGGTGTGTTCTAATTGAAATCTAAATTGCAGTGTAAAAATAAAGCTGTCTAACTTTTGTGGGCTACATGCAAAAGCAGCCAGTATTTACCCTGCACAGAAACAATATAAATGTATTTGTTCCCCTTGCACGGCAGCATGGTTTGTTCCAGACACAAAGTTACATGCTTTTCTTGCTTTACTTACAAATATAAATCAGGCCCCTTCATCAGTTGCCCAGTTCCATCAGTCTACCAGAGCACGGATCCTCATGTGACAGTATAATCCATGGCAATGGGTACATGATTCATTTTGTGATGTCAAAAATGTCTTTGTAAAATTTTTGTACTTTGTTGTCAAAAAAGATGGACTGTTCATGGTTTGTAATAAGCACTGCTAGGGGTATATTTATTTACTAAAGTGTGGGTTTATAGAAGTGGAGATGTTGCTGACAGTAACCAATCAGATTTTAGCTATTATTTTCTAGAACAGGCATGACAAACTCAAAATCCCAAATGGGCCGAATAATCAAGGTCTTTAGTCATGTGTGGGCCGCAAGAAAAATAAAAAGTCTTATATGCAATTTTCAAAGGTTTATTAGAAAAACCAACAATATAATATCGTGAAGAAAACATTAACTTTAATGTTTTCTTCCCGATACGTTACATCTCTTTGCTTTCACCAACTTTCCAATTTCAGGAGAAATATATTGGATGTGATAACCTTTAAAACTGAACCAAGATGAAAGTCTGTCAGTCTGGACCAGGCAGGAGACGTGTTTGCTTTCATTAATTAGAATAATCTCCTCTCCTCTTAATTTAGTTAATATATATATATATATATATATATATATATATAACAATAATTCCATAACAATAATAATATCATGTACCTCCCAAATAGCAAACTGTGAAAACCAGCATATGAACATAACATTGAGCCTCTTATTATTCTTATTCTTATTATATCTATATATTTCTCTATTCTGGGGAGAGGCATGGAAATCACACACAGTGAGGAAACAGGGTAACATACAGAGAGTATGGACATGGATGGAAGGGCTAACTTTTAACTACTGTAGCTGTAAGATCTCTGTGGGTGAGACTCACATTCATGGTCTTCAGCATCCACATGGGCGGCTGTGGCTGCAGTGCCAGCCGCTAGACTGCGAGAGGTATTTATTAAAATATGGGGGGTAATTCCAAGTTGATCGCAGCAGGAACTTTGTTAGCAGTTGGGTAAAACCATGTGCACTGCAGGGAGGCAGATATAACATGTGCAGAGAGAGATAGATTTGGGTGTGGTGAGTTCAATCTGCAATCTAAATTGCAGTGTAAAAATAAAGCAGCCAGTATTTACCCTGCACAGAAACAAAATAACCCACCCAAATCTAACTCTCTCTGCAGATGTTATATCTGCCCCCCCCCCCCCCCTGCAGTGCATATGGTTTTGCCCAACTGCTAAAAAATTTCCTGCTGCGATCAACTTGGAATTGCCCCCATGGTGCAATGTGTGCAGTGTGGGTCCCACATTTGCACTCATGATAGAAATGCCTACGCTCTCAGGGCAGCTTCCCTCCTCACAGGAGACATGTAATCTGATATCATCTCTGAAAGCAGGGTGGGGCCTTTTGTTTATATGGGCACCGGTGGGCGGTGCAGGTAGTGGTAAACCCTCCCAGAACCCAGCCTCCTCTCCTGCTGCAGCAGCCATAACTGGGTGCAGAGTGTGGTGCAGGCAGTGGTAAGTCCATCCAGAACCCAGCCTCTTCTCCTCCAGCAGCAGCCATGACTGGGTGCAGGTAGAGTGGTAAACCCACCCAGAACCCAGCTTCTTCTCCTCCTGTAGCAGCCATGACTGGGTGCAGAGGGCGGTGCAGGTAGTGGTAAGCCCACCAAGAACCCAGCCTCCTCTCCTCCTGCAGCAGCCATGACTGAGTGCGGAGGGCGGTGCAGGTAGTGGTAAGCCCACCCAGAACCAAGCCTCCTCTCCTCCTGCAGCAGCCATGACTGAGTGCAGAGGGCAGTGCAAGTAGTGGTAAGCCCACCCAGAACCCAGCCTCCTCTCTTCCTGCAGCAGCCATGACTGAGTGCAGAGGGCGGTGCAAGTAGTGGTAAGCCCACCCAGAACCCAGCCTCCTCTCCTCCTGCAGCAGCCATGACTGAGTGCAGAGTGTGGTGCAGGTAGTGGTAAGCCCACCCAGAACCCAGCCTTCTCTCCTCCTGCAGCAGCCATGACTGAGTGCAGAGCGCAGTGCATGTAGTGGTAAGCCCACCCAGAACCCAGCCTCCTCTCCTCCTGCAGCAGCCATGACTGAGTGCAGAGGGCGGTGCAAGTAATGGTAAGCCCACCCAGAACCCAGCCTCCTCTCCTCCTGCAGCAGCCATGACTGAGTGCAGAGGGCGGTGCAAGTAGTGGTAAGCCCACCCAGAACCCAGCATCTTCTCCTCCTGCAGCAGCCATAACTGTGTGTAGAGGGTAGAGCAGGTAGTGGTAAGCCCACCCAGAACCCAGCCTCCTCTTCTCCTGCAGCAGCCATAACTGGATGAGGTGGGCAGTGTAGACAAATGTGGCAGACGGTGGTGGGCGTACGAGGATGCAGTGTAGGTGGATGGAGGCGGACTCGGTTAACTCTTTCCAGCCCGAGTTAACCCTGTCGCAAAAGGACCCCTGCCAGCAGGCTGCATAAGAACCCCTGCCCGCTGTAGGGGCCGCATGTGGCCCGCGGGCCGCGAGTTTGACACCCCTGTTCTAGAAGGTACTAGATAAATAAGTAGATACTTATTGGAGTGGTTAAATACAATCACTGCACACATGGGACATATTTAATAACAAGTGATATACTTGTTATAACTCGTACCAATCAGCTGACAGTTAGGAGATGATTGGTTGGAGCACCATTTAAGATCATTAACAAGTGATAACAAGAATATCACTCGTTATTAAATATGCCCCATGATTTCTAGCTGTGTCCATGTTATTTGATCTATTTTGTTGCTAAATGAAAACCATCACTTCTGCCAAGTTACTACACATTTGTTTCCTATTATGTCTCGCAAGTAATAAAACATGTTTTTTTCACAAGATAAAAAGCACAGTTATAATAATTCGTTTTGCCTTCAATAGTCTTCATGGTCATTAACAAATCCGAGAAGACACTGGCAGCATAACATAATATAGCCATAGCACTAACTAATGAAGTACTATCAGCTGGATCCTGGAGGGGCCAATATGAGAACATCCTAAAGTGGTCTATCAGTGATGGGCAACTGGATACATTTCAAGGTCCTCATGTGTGGTCCTCCAACTCTCAAGGGGGTAGCACATTGCCCTTTAAGTGATAAGCTAAAATTATACATTTAAAGTTTAAACCAAATACTTGCCTCCTACTTACTCTGCTCCCACCTTGCTCTCTCTCAACTCTGCACGTCTGGCTGAATCCAAAAATAATAATGTAAAACAAACAGTTCTGAAGCACAAAAAAGAACATAACCAAAAACTACCTCCATACACCACTCCAACCTGACCACAAGGTGCTCAACATGCCCTTAGATCCCTCATGTGCTGCCAAAACTCCATTCAGACCTATCTATATGTCAATCAAACACCCACATGCCTCTCAGATCCCCTTTCATCCTTCACAAGTAATTAACAGGTCAAATGTTGGTTGATAAAGAAAAAACCCAAGAAAATTGTCCAAGTGCATTGTTATAGCTTTTGTCACACGACAATACGCCGCTCTTTTAATATCATTTTTAGTGAGGCTAATAGGAAGAAGACTCTGTATGGGCCACTGATGAGTAGAAAGAAGTTATACTGTACGTGAAACAGAACCTCAGAAGATATGTCCTACATCCTCACAGATTTATTTTATTATCCTGATTTCATACTACAGTATGTCAGGCACAAAACCCAGCCGGCTGCTTATGATTGCAGTCTCCACACAGCACTAGTTTTAACACCTGTGCTGAATTAAGTGACATTTCCATGTGATGAATTGGAAAATGGATGAAAGTATTAATTGGAGCATAAAATTGGACAAAGCAAGGCACTAGAAAACACATTCCGTGCCTGTCCATCACAATAGCTATGGGATGAACAGGATAGCACACAGGGAACAAAAAGGCAAGCAGCTCAGATTTCTGCCTAGATTTCTATTAGAGGATGTACTATTTTATTTTACCAGTGGATACCCAAGATATTTTTTCTCTTGGTTATTGAACAGGATAACAGTGACAGTGGTCACTTACTGTATATATACTGTATAAAACAAGGAATTCTGAAAATACATAATCAGTAATCTTAAAAAGACAAAACTGATACAACAAGGGGATTTTTGGAAGTAAAGATGTTACCAATAGCAACCAATCACATTCTACTTATCATTTACCTAGCACATTCTGGAAGATAATAGCTAGAATCTGATTGGTTGCTATAGGAAACATCTCCACTTCTAAAAACCTTCACTTTAGTAAATATGCCCCCAGTTGTTAACGTAGAAAGTAGATTTAAAGTTCTGCTAAAGCGTTGTGTAGTTAAGTTGTCGAAGATGACACCGGCAATGTGGACGGTGGAATGTCAAACACCAGTTGCCGACACAGTAGTAATGTGATATAATGCATTCTAACTGTGTTTGCATTAGAACTTTAAACATGATGCTTTACCGCCATGTTTACAGTTCTACTGCCTACATGGTTACAGTCCTATATATCACATTACTACCATGTCGGCGTGCAGTGTTCGGCATTCTGCCGTCCACAGTGTCAGTGTTGACATTGTGACTATCTACACTGCATACTGAACCTACTAAAGCAGCAGCATATGCTATATGTGTCATACAGGGGCTCATGTAGATTTGGACGCATTTTATGTTAAAAGTAAACAGTGATAATAGTAAATTGTATGGAGGAATCCAATTGTTTTGCTGATGGGCGCAAGTGCTGCAGGCACCCATTATTTCTGCTTGCACCCTCCTGAGGTGGCGAACAAAAAAACAAAAAAAACACCCACAGTTGGGCTTTTGACTGGCAAAAGTGCCATTAAAACACCCACAGTTGGGCTTTTGATTGGCAAAAGTGCCATTTTGCCAGCCTGCCCAATAATTTGGGTTTATCCACTTTTCCTGATTCATTTAAGCACAATATAGGCCATAAACAATGGGCGCCCACAGCACTTGTGTCCATCTGCAAAACAATTCATACTCGCCCTTCGGAAGCCCATGACTTACGGGCACCCAAAAACGTTTTCTTGTGTTCCCTTTATATTATCACTACCTCCCAATCCCTAGTTTAGGATGTTTTTCTACATTTTGATCATTGATTCACCATCCCAACACAAGGGCCCCTAAAGATCTTTTTTTCCAAAGCTTGGTTATCAATGCTGTGTGATAAAATACGCTGTATCTTGCTGTCACATACAGTACCTCTATATACCAATGTATTGTTTATAAAACTAAATACTAATGTATTAGACAAGACAGGAAAGAGCTCCAGTTTTGAATATAAACACTGGGTAGCAGAAACCTGCATATACCGCATATACTGTATGTTTTACTTGTACTGTTGTTTTTTTCTCTTCTAGTTCAGTTGCAAATAAAAACGTATTTTGGCATTGTGAAAATCTGTGCCCTTTGGCAGTGCAGAATCACCATTACAATGTGTCCGGGCTGATGTGCCCAGCAGCTATGTAGTACACTGATAGAATGACAGAGGAGGAGGTCCTGTAATGGGAGTCACAGAGAGAGGCGTTGTACTGCACTCATTCACATGCTGTATACTGGCTGGGAACGCATCACATAATGATACCGCTGCCTTGTCTACACAGGAGAACTCTGCTCCGCTGATCTGGGGGAATGTCTGCAACTCCTGTGAGTCTGGGATAATACAAGACTGCTCTGGGACATTGTTTTAGGTGGAATTTGTTAAAAGCAGCATAAACTTTAGGTAAGTGACTTTTATGGTAACATGTAAGTGTACACATTCATCTGTAGGTAATGTTGTATAGTGTATTATGTATTACATATAGTGTATTACAATGTAGCAAAAAGTATCTACACGTGTATTATATTACCTGATATGACACTTTGCTGGAAAGAGCCTAAAAAGTTGAATGTGTAAATATAAAAGTAGTTATAATGCCAGAATAGTAGATGTGCATTTTACAGTTTCCATAGAAGCTTATGTAAGTTACAGACTGTAACCTCAGTCTAAGGGGCAATATGTAGCACTGCCACACAACTGCGATATCAGAGACTCACTAGCATTATTTATAATCTAGCTATCCCAAATGTTTTCTCCTGGGGTTAAGAAACAATTTGCTATATATTCTGTTAGTACTTAATCAGTACAGACCGTTCTGTAGCAGTATTAGTACAATAGGATGCTGTACATTGCTGCTGTGGTTCTAGGTAAAATGGGATAAGTATGGGACATTTGCCAAATTCTATCAATCTACATTTATTTCTATAGCAAAAAGGAAGCAAATGGTTTTGCAGTTATTGATCCTACAAACCTATTTGATTCCCTATAGATTGTAAGCTTGCGAGCAGGGCCTTTCTACCTCTATGACTGTTGGTTATTGCCCAATTTTGTTTTATCATTGCGTCCAATTGTAAAGCGCAACGGAAATTGCTGTGCTATATAAGAATAATAATAATAATATGCAATAAATTCAGAATATAGTAATCTGTAATATGTGTAATACAGCATACTGGTACACAAACTGATGTTATTTTTTTTTAAGGATTTCTAAGATATAGGTGAGCTTGCGTTCTATGGCAGTGTATGTGTTTTATCATGTGATGAGCGAGCTACGTTTCCGAATCTCCACATAGTAACATATCACATTCATGATATTTACTGTACAGCTGCTGTAACATGCGTACATCAAAAAACTTACCTTAAGTGTATCGCTCACAAGACATTTTTGTTTACTTGTAGTGTAGTTTTTGGTGTATATGTTTGAATTCCATTTTTAGACAAATAGGATTGCCCTATCCATAATAGCCATGAATAGCATTAACACCCCATATAATATAAATGAACACCCATAAACTAATAGTAAATAATACCCCATATGCTCACTTAAGTTTGCATGATCTAATCCTACACATACTGTATGAGAATAGAGAACACTATAGTCAGAAGAACTCTTAGGGGCAGATGTATCAGTTATCGGATGGCGTTAGCTTTGCATTCCGGAGCTTGGTAAATCTGACAGCTAGAAACTTATGGACACTGCATCAGCTGTTGGAAATGGAGGGACTGCAGCAGTTATTGGGGATATCTGCTGCAGTCCCTTCATGGTACTTTGGGGTTATACTTAATATCTGAGGATATCCTGCAAACATTGGGGCAGATGTATTAAGTCTGGAGAAGTGATAAAGCAGTGATACGTGCAAGGTTATAACGCACCAGCCAATCAGTTACAATATGTAAATTTCCAGTTAGGAGCTGATTGGCTGGTGCATTATCACCTTGCCATTATCACTGCTTTATCACTTCTCCAGGCTTAATACATATGCCCCACTGAATGCTGGGCTGGTGACTGCAGTGGGAAAAGGGGCTGATGCGGGTCACAGCCAGGTAGCACTCGTGTCAGGCTCCCGGCTGCGACCCATGATTTCAGTATAAAAGCAATATTCATTAGATATGCCAAGCAAAGACTTAAGGATTCTTTACTCAAGGTTTAGTTCCCCATATACTGTACCTTATATCACATAAAATGTACCCATTAAAGCAAAGATAAATGAATTAGTTGAAATATGCTGAACTATTTGAAAGCATGTTCTCTGCCACCTTGGGAAAGTGCTTGTATGGGGTGATGTGTGAAATGCTGGTGGAGTGTCATGCCAGTTGCGATTTGTGGCAAGGCAGCAGATTCACAGAGATGTGAATTCCTGTTTGTACATTGCCATTCTGTGGAATGTCATTACGCAGTGCATTTAGAAGGATCAGGGCGGAGGTGACGACAGTTAATTCATACTGCTGTGTATTGTAATTGGGGTGGGACTGGGAACACTAATGGGCAAATTCATCATTGCGGAATGAGGCAAATATTATATGGAACAGTTTTAAAAATGTTATTTTTAAGCAATATGACTGATTCACTGGACCTGTATATACAAAAACCCATCCACATTGCTAAATGATACTATAACAAGGCCTACAACTTGAATATATATCATCTCTTTTGTTCATAGTTGGTATTTGAAATGTCCGTAATTGGAAACCAGCACTGGTGGCACTGCTAAGCATGCACTCATGACCGGTTATTCTCAGAGAACATACAGTACCATTACTGCCTTCTGGCATAGGCAGAGGTGAATAGAAGATATTCAGCTATAAGCCAGAACATTCCATTAATGTACCATACCTACTGTAGAGGCATCTATATATCTAATTAGCTAAGCAATTTTGTGTGTGAGAGCAACTACTCTGCAATGACAACACCAATTTTAATGTGTCATTCCATAGGATGTGTGACAGGTTTGCAATAAGGTCACAGAACTTTGATAAGCGGTCAGGTTGTTGAGGAATAACATGTCAAAGTTGTGATTTTTCCCATAGAAAAAGCATTGAGCGTGCGCTTTTCCCCTTTGAGCGGTAAATTGCAAAGCCCTTGTCAATCGTTTTCTGCTCTAAATTTAGTTTATATAAAGAGTTCTCTCTAACACTTTCAGGATACAGTAACATTTCAGGATACAGTATACTGTCAGGATACAGTAACATTTCGGGATACAGTAACATTTCGGGATACAGTAAACTGTCAGGATACAGTAACATTCCGGGATACAGTATACTGTCAGGATACAGTAACATTTCGGGATACAGTAACATTTCGGGATACAGTAAACTGTCAGGATACAGTAACATTCCGGGATACAGTAAACTTTAGATGAACACATTATAGAACAGACAATAAAACATTTTTGCTCAATTTTGAGCAAAGCGGTTGACTAACCTGTCATTATCCAACAATAATGTATCTAATATGTACTCACCCTGCAAGATTATATAGTAGTTTGGCTATATTACAGTAAAGTGAGAAGGACATGAAAAAAGATCTGCTACAAACCTGCAGAATGACATTTTTATAAGAGCAGACGTGTTGGATACCTGATATTATTTACAGTATAGACTTGTAGTTTGAACTGGTTAGATAGTTATCTGTTCATTGACTGTAGGGTGTTTTAGGACATACAGAAACATTCAAGATATCTGGCTATCTGATATGGCTTTGTAGATTAAAAATAGCTTTAAATAGAAAATATACCCTCATTTATTTCCTATTGTGTTTTTATATAGGCTACAGTTTGGCTTTACTGTTCTATATTCTTGGGACTAAAGGTTTTCCCAGTTTCAGATAACTGAACAACATGGCTAAACTATACTGAGAGACTTTACTGGCACTGTTTCTGACATTCCCCTCATAATAAAATTGTCTGTCAGTAACTGTAGTGTAAAAAATATGAAGGGAATATCAGGCATGAGGGTCAATTCAATTAGCGGCAACGTGCCGTTGCGCATCCCATGATGTTTGTGTGTACACATGTCCATACAGTGTATTACCGCAAGCTAAACAGCAGTCATTTTCCTGCACTCCTTTATGGGGCATGGGGAGAAACTAGCATTGTTACTGATCGTGATGTGCCGTTGAAGTTGAGCCAATTTAATAGTCCCCTAGACTCCAATGCAGAGGTGGATTTAGAACTCACGGGGGCCCTAAGCAAGATACCGATTTAGGGCCCCTCTACCTCGAACAATGAATAGCACTATATTTTCATTCTTGATTTATGCCTCTTACATTATTTGTTGTTTTTCCTCTTTATATTCTATTACAGTATATTACTTTCCCCCTTCACTGATTGTACCATGTCCCCTCACCTCTAACTTCCATTATTACACCACTCAGTTACTGCATTTTAGATCTGTGATCCCCTCACTGAATGTAGCAGGTCCCCATACCACATTTTCGGAGTATTCAGCCAGCCCAGTGCTCCCACATTTTTGACAATGGTCGCAGTCCAGAAATGCCCTCCATACAGCCTTATCGGCGACCTCCCCTGGGACCCACAGGGCCCTAAGCAGCCGCCTTGTCTGCCTTGTGGTAAATCCTCCTCTGCTCCAGTGGAACAGTGCCCCAGTGGCCAGATTGACAGAATTACGGTAGGATACTTGAGGATCTAATTACTGAGCATTGGAGAGAGATAAAGTGGAGAGAGATAACGTACCAGCCAATGAACTCCTAACTGCCATGTTACAGGCTGGGTTTGACAATGACAGAAATTGGTTGGTTGGTACTTTATCTCTCTCCACTTTATCTTTCTCCAAGGTTTAGTACATCTTGGTTTGCTGACTATACCTAACTAGGAATAATTTTTGAATAAAAATGAAACCTTGTTTTTTCATCAAGGAAAGCCTTTGTAAATACTTTATTAATTAAAAAATACTTTTATAATAAGATATTTTTAACCACAGTACTCTAGTATACTAGTGTAAAGGGTGAGGGGTAGTCATAGAATTTTAACCATTGGTGGGAAAACAGTAGCCATGTGAACTTCCACTTGCTGCCTCCATGTTCTTACCTAGGTTCTAATGGCCTGATTCATAGTTGTATGGTATTGCACAGCTGCAGGAGGCATCTGACAACAGCCGCCACCTGATATCATCGTAGAGCGAGTGCTGCGTCCGAAGATGCTGCATAGGATCACCATTGGTGCCCCTGTCACACCACCAAACGACCGCAGCATATCAGTCATGCTGCTGCTTGGGGGGGTCACTCTGTACGAGCTTGCAAGACCTGTTCTGCACATGCACAGACAGACCCCCCTACCCCCCAACATCAGACTTGTATACTAACCTTCGGGTTTTCAGAGATTCTTTTTATGTGTGAATTAATACATTTATCAGGTTCAAGTGTATAGCCAGACTATGTCTAGGCTGACCCCATATATTAGACATGCAATAGGTTGACACTGACAAAAGGTTGACATGGACAAAAGGTCGACCTATGGAAGGTCCACACTGGAAAGGATTGGTAGCTACAAAAGGTCAACAGGTTCAAATTTGCGACATGGCAATGGTCGACACAACTTTTTAAATTCTTTGCATTTTTTACACCTTTTTCATACTTTACCATAAAATTTACTGCAACTGGGAATAGTAATGAGCGAAGCAAGCCATGAAGGAGACGTGGTACACTCATTTGGGTTCCCTGTGCCCTGACAGTGAAAATAACATAAAAAAGGTGTGTCAACCTCTTTTTTGTGTTGACCATTTCCCGCATTGACCTTTTCATGTGTCTACCTTTTGTACTTGTCAACCTTTTCCTGTGTTGACCTTTCATAGGTTGACCTTTTGTCCATGTCGACATTTTGTAAGTGTCAACTTAATGCATGTCCACCATATGGGTCAACCTAATGACTGTCAGCCTAGACATTGTAGTTCTTGTATACCACACTCCCATTTATCATACTTGTCTACTTTTGAAAAAGCATGTAAGGGAGCTTGTAAAAGCAAAACCTTTGCATGCTGCACTGAAGAGAGCATGTACTGCCGACTTCCTGGCTGCTCTTTCCGAGAGAGTAGCCAGCCGGGCAGGAGTGCAGCTCAGGAACGTGTGGTGAGCTAAATGGCTCAGGAGGCACTGGCTATCACCAGAGACAGATTTACATGCAATATATGAGCCAAAGGGTACATCTGGGCGTTATACACAGGTGCAGCAGTACTATAAACTCCTGGAAATTTGGTGAGTTTTGATCAGTGATGTGCGGAAAAGACAGGCACTGCCTCACCTGCCATAGACTTTTTACTCCAGAGTTTTGGCTATAAAATTGATTAGAATAATACAAAGAAGATATTTCAAACATATTCTTTGTATATTTCATATACTTTATACAGTGTAAACTCTGACACAAACATTAGTATGACAGGAAAGGCTCTGCCTCACCTGCCTCACCCCACTGCACGTCACTGGTGCAGTTGAAACTGGGAGCCTTGCTCACTCTTCCAGGCAGCCAGGAGGACAACCACATTTATGGGTACCTCCCAGCTGTTCCGGAAGAGTAGGCAATGCATATGTAATAATGATAGATGTTTTACCATGACTGTGCATTAACAATATGATGCACTCTTTTCTACCATCTTAAAGGACTCCCTCTAACCCTCTAACTCTCTCCCTTTTAGTATACCAGGTTCAAGTAATTCACCACATATCTTTGGCACTCAATGTACTTGAAAGCATTGGCCATTTTCTTGTAGCACATATCACCTTATTCTTCTCCACAGTCAGTGTATCCTCCACGGTGGGCAGAAAGTGACAATGTCATCACTGTGGTGTGAACCAGCCCTGCCACAGGGAGATTGATAAACTCTTCAGGGAGATCACCATTATTTCAGGAAGTCTTTCTGACAATCAGGGAGAGTTGAATAATACCCCTTTTACACCGCCAGCATATAACACAGGATATTGCACATGAACGTGCATAACCCATGTTGCTGGTTGGTGTAAAAGGGCAGAGTTGGAATATTAAGGGTCGAGTGACCCGGTATTCCAGCTCGGGTAGTTTGCGGGGTTGAACACATGTTCAACCCGGCAAACTGTGCAGTGTAAACGGTAGCCGGGTTGCATCGACCCGGCTTCACGTTTACAGAGAATGTACGGGCAGTGCTTGGAGATCATGTGATCTCCAAGCGCCGCCCCCGCTGCATCATCGTCTACGTCACCAACCCGGCAGGCTCCCGGCTGCGACCCACGATCTCGGTATAAAAGAGATATAAGGGTAGTGTGTCGGCAATGCGGGCCTTTCAAAAGTTATTGTGATTCATTAAGTGTACCAGGTGACCCCTCACGGCACTAACCAATATGTGATGGGAATGAAATTAGTGCAGGAAGATCTTATGGTGAGAATTATCTCTCAGAGTACCATAGACAGATATGAGAAGTCTATAACAATGCAAGATAACTTTTCAATGAACAAATAAAGGATCTTTTCTCTGTAAACACATTAGTTAGAAAAATTTTGAAAACTACAAGGAAAAATATATATTTTTGTAGCTACTTAGTGATGTCACACACACACACACACACACACACACACACACTCACACTGTCATACAGTACACACACTATCATCATCATCATCATCATCATCATCACAATGTTCCTCCTCTAAAGGCCAATGGCCCTCATTCAGCATGGATTGCAATTGCAAAATTGCTCCCAGGGGTCTCAAACTCTAGTAGCCTCAAGGGCCACAAAATGAACACTATATTTTTGGCAAGGGGTGCATCTCTATTAAAGTCTGCCCATCCATATATATATATATATATATATATATATATATATATATTTGTATTTTGTCGCCTTTCTGTTCTCCACTTACTCTTATATATGTTTAGATTATAAATATATATACACAGGTTGAGTGTCCCTTATCCAAAATCCCACATTTTTGGGTCCCCTGCTGAGATAATGACATATAAATTATATATTATGTGTATATATAGATATATTATATAGATATAGAATAGAATATACATATATATGTGTCATTATCTCAGTAGGGGAACCAAAAATGTGTGATTTTGAATTTTGGATAAGAGGAATACCCAACCTGTATATATATATATATATATATATATATATCTATTCCCATGGAATTCCGGGCCATATATGATGGTGGGAAGCAGCGGTCCTATAAAGAAAGGAACACTAGTGTATTCACTCCCTATCTTGCTATAGGAGTAGTGACTGTAAGGTCTTAAAGTGGAAAAGACTGTTATTTATTGTGATATACTGAGCACACCTGATTGCTTTTTATATGTTTTATATATACATATATATATATATATATATATATATATAGATATATAATGTATATATATATATATATTCCCTTTTATGATTTTGCTTAGATTTTTGCTCCAGATCACAAATGTTTTATTCATGCTGATGTAGTTTTTTAATTTAAAGTGCAAAAAGTGGCAGTACCAATAATTGCATTGTAAAGATTAAATTGTAGTAATAATTGTACCTAATTACATTATTATAATCATTTTACCTAATTAATTACATGCATTCATGTCATTTGAAACATATAATGCATTGAAGGCTAATGTAAGGGTTTAAGTGAAGGATTAGGCTGGTAAAATAAAATGCTGGTGTCTGGAAGTATGGTTAGACTGGAATTTGCTCCAGAGGAAATAGTTATAGAAAGTCCACCAGGGGAATTCAATATGAAATAGGATAGGTTCCTTGAGAAAAGTCTCAGAGCTATAGGAATCTGTGGGTCATGTTAGGGTTCTCTATCAATAAACACATTATCTCAAGGGCCCATTAAGACAGGCTTGCATGTCTGCACATTGAGAATGAACAGAAAGCAGCACATTTGGTTTTTATTTTAGAATATCATTCAACTCTATTCAGGTTCAGTGTGTCTCTCACATATACTTTTAGTAATAAAATATACTTTAAGCTTTACAATGTTTCTTGAATCCATCTTTAAATAACCCAGATTGGTCAGGTTTTTAGCAGAGGCGTATATAGGATTGATGGAGCCCAGGGCAAATAAGAAAATAGCGCCCCTCTGAAACACAAATTAGGGAAGTGTAAGAGCAACTGAAAACATCAATATAATAGCAATTAATACTATGTGCACACACACTGTTGTGGAATGTCAGTTGTAAGAGAATGACCAGGGGGCTGCAGGATGCCTAGGCCACCACAAACTTCAGGAATTTTGATAGAGTGTAATTAATTAGAAATGCTTGTTTTTACACTCATGTCACCAGTTTACAAATATTAGGCCTTTTAAAAGAAAAATGAGATGGTAGGAGAGATTGGAGGAAGGGGGGTGGGGGCAGAGAGATGGGAGGAAGAGGGAGAGACAGGGGAAACAAAGAGTGCGATGAGAGGAAGAGGGGAGAATGGGGGACAGAGATGGGAAGGTGGGGAGGAGAGATAGAAAAAAATACTGCAACACTAGGCACAGTAGCTAGGGACATGGTGGATGACAGGTCTAGAATACCAGTACACACATAAGAGTGAAAATATTAAATTGCACATAATTAAAACAAGATTGGCCTACACATAAAAAGAGTGCCTATATTTTGAGTCCTGACATGGAATACTAATAAGGGCTATGTATTAATAAACGTGGCACTAAATAAAAATATCCACGCTATGTACTAAAGTTAACACGCAGGGACAGAGGTAGTGTCAAATCCCTCCCAATATCCCCTGCGCCGCTTGCATATGTGCAGAAGGATTCCTGTGTCATAATTATTTTCGGAAGAGCTGTCCTTTACAATTTTCAGCATAATTCTTCATGCATACTGGCGCTAACACAGGTATGCACCCAATAAATGGGATGAGTAGAACATCTAAACTGCCATGCATAGAACATCCCTCCACAGATGTGAAATAGTTCCAGATATAGAATTGCCACAATCAAAAGCCAGTTATCATTACAGGAGTGAAATTAATGTAAAATGTTATTGGCCCATGCAATATTGCAGCTTTTTATAGTGGTCAAATTGTGCCAGTAAAATATTAAAAATAGAAAATAAGCAATTTTAATAGTTTCCATAGTCTCACAAGGATGCGGTGTCTTTCTCCAGTTTCCACAACTTTGTCCTACTGCTTCTACATGCACAATGCTGCCTGCTCTTTGTAATGATTGTCACCCTCTCAGGGGTCTGGATGGACCGTCACAACCACTGAATGGAATGGTTCAAGCTCTGCTCCAGATGTGCACAGTTGTGATTACCCCACTGTGGTGCCCACACCTGAAGACTCTTTATTGGTCACATTTAACTGTCCGTCTACCCATCAAGTCACGCCCCCTTTAATTGCCACATTATGTTAAGGATGGATAATCTCCTTTAAATTACCCACTAGGAGACTGATAGGATATAGAACTGAGAACTTGTTTTAATGTCTACAGCCTCACATTAAATAATTAACTGTATCTTTTTTTTTGCAAATATATTTTTATCATCATTATTTTAACACAGCAGAGGGCCACAAAATTGTAAATGTATTGTTCCAAAGTGTATAACATCCTCCTATAACATCACATTCACCGCGATACCACCCTCTTCCTTTTCCTCTAAAATATTGATTGCTCTAGTGCAGCGGTGGCCAACCCGCGGCTCTTTCATCCGCCGCATGCGGCTCAGTTAGCTCCTGGCCGCAGCTGCTCCCAGCCCGAGACACACGCACGCCTCTCTGGCGGCGGTGTCTCTCTTCAATTGGCGCCGGCCCCTGAGCCAATCAGAGCTTGTGGACCGGCAGCTAAGTCTCCTAATTGGCTGCCGGGCCGCGAGGTTTGATTGGCTGATGGACCGGTGCCTAATTCAAGAGAGACACTGCCGCCGGAGAGTGAGCAGCAGCAGCGCGGGGAGCAGAGCGCGGGAGTTGGTGAGCACTGTGGGGATGTGTATCTGCACTTAGGGCATAGCTGGCACTGGGGGGCATAGCAGGCACTGTGGGGACATGTGTATCTGCACTGGGGGCATAGCTGGCACTGTGGGGGTGTGTGTAGCTGGCACTGTGGGGGCATGTGTAGCTGGCACAGGGGCATAGCTGGCACTGTGGGGACATATGTATCTGCACTGGTGGCATATCTGGCACTGGGGCATATCTGGCACTGGGGGGACATGTGTAGCTGGCACTGGGGGCAAAGCTGGCACTGTAGGGACATATGTATCTGCACTGGAGGCATATCTGGCACTGGGGGCATAGTTGGCACTGTGAGGACATGTGTATCTGGCACTGGGGGCATAGCTGGCACTGGGGGGACATGTGTAGCTGGCACTGGGGGCAAAGCTGGCACTGTAGGGACATATGTATCTGCACTGGAGGCATATCTGGCACTGGGGGCATAGCTGGCACTGTGAGGACATGTGTATCTGGCACTGGGGGCATAGCTGGCACTGTGGGGACATATGTATCTGCATTGGGGGCATATCTGGCACTGGGGTATAGCTGGCACTGTGGCGGCATGTGTATCTGACACTGATGCATAGCTGGCACTGTGGGGACAATGTATCTGCTCTGGGGGCATAGCAGGCACTGTGGGGCATGTGTATCTGGCACTGGTGGCATAGCTGGCACTGTGGGGACATATGTATCTGCATTGGTTGCATATCTGGCACTGGGGCATAGCTGGCACTGTGGGGACATGTGTATCTGGCACTGGGGGCATATCTGGCACTGTGGAGACATGTGTATCTGGCACTGGGGGCATTGCTGGCACTTTGGGGACATATGTATCTGCACTGGGGGCATATCTGGCACTGGGGGCATAGCAGGCACTGTGGGGACATATGTATATGCACTGGGGGCATAGCAGGCACTGTGGGGATATGTATATCTGCACTGGAGACATATATGTATCTGGCACTGTGGGGACATATGTATCTGCACTGGGGGCATAGCAGGCACTGTGGGGATATGTGTATCTGCACTGGAGACATATATGTATCTGGCACTGTGGGGACATATGTATTTGCACTGGGGGCATAGCAGGCACTGTGGGGATATGTGTATCTGCACTGGGGACATATATGTATCTGGCACTGTGGGGACATATGTATCTGCACTGGGGGCATAGCAGGCACTGTGGGGATATGTGTATCTGCACTAGGGACATATATGTATCTGGCACTGTGGGGACATATATGTATCTGGCACTGTGGAGGCACCCATTTTTTGGCGTTTTTATATGTACTATACTGGGGCATTATATGTATGTGGCAATGTACAACACAACGAAAAAACGGGGTTATGATATGAGGTCATACTCCTACAAACGTCATACCGAAAGGTGTGCGCACAAAAATGGGGTGTGGCTTTGTGACAACTCTGTCACGCCCCCCTTTTTGCGTGCACGCCTATGGCGCGCGCATGATAGTGGCTCTTGCTCTTGACTACAGATCTCTTCTGGCTCTTTGCTTCTGACTGGTTGGCCACCCCTGCTCTAGTGTAATGTATGACTTAAATTGACCATGAGATCGAGTGGATATTATGACTGTATTTATTACATGTGGCACCTTTGTGTATATAAAGCAGTTTTCCATTGGACAAAGTGCACACAGCAACTGCACATGGGCAAAAAAAAAAAAAAAAAGTTGAATATTAGAATGAAACCTGATCTCCAGTAGCCCAGGGCTGGTGTAGGATTGTCTTGTTTCATGGTGGAAAACCCGTGACTGTCACAGCACAGCATGGAACACCCCAAATACTACTACTTCTCTACTCATTTATGACATCTCCTTTCTGCACTTGTAAACAGGCACAAGCTTGTCCCACCTATTGGCAACTGCGGTAGTGGTGTAGAGCTCTGGGCACTAGGGTCCCTAGGGTCTAGCATTGTCCCAGAGCCTAGAGCGCATGCGCAGATCTACGGGAAAATGGCGCTGTGGCCAGCAATTTTTCTACTGCGCGTGCGCAAAACACCAGTGATTCCTGCAGCACTGCTGATGCGCCACGGGACTCCAGAGGGTGAGTATCAAAAATAATGAGTGTAGGGTATGCGGTGTGGGCCCTCCTGGACCTCGGGAGTCACGTGTGCTCCGCACACACTGCACCCATTATAAGTACGCCAGTGCATCTATTGCTCTGCTGCTATGGTCTTGGACAGAAATGTCGGCACAATTGCACAACATAAGTACCATACTGAGCGTAAGATAATTTGTGCTTTGTAAATGAGGCCTATTTATTTCCTTCCGGTATCTGTGAAAAAGGGGTGGTCTTTAGTATGCCGACTGACGGGATCCCAGCGCACAGTATACCGGTGCCGGAATCCCGACAGCCGGCATACCGACACTTATTCTCCCTCGTGGGGGTCCACGACCCCCCTGGAGGGAGAATAAAATAGCGTGGCGCGCATCGTGCCCATAGCATGGTGAGCGCAGCGAGCCCACAAGGGGCTCATTTGCGCTCGCCACACTGGGGGTAAGCCGGCGGTCGGGCTCCCGGCGCCGGTATGCTGGTCGCTGGGAGCCCAACCGCCAGCATACCATACTGAACCCGTGAAAAACTCAGCTACAACCACAGTCATCTAATACCTACTGAACACACCATATTATGAGAACTATATTCAGCTTACATTTGGAGCTTTCAAAGATTCTATCCACATACTACAATGTAAGATGATAAGATATAGTGATGAATGAATATCTAGTCTCCGCTTTCCTCTTCAAAATGATGTTTACTGCTCTCATTGTAATCAACTAAAATATTATTCTAAGCGAAAATGTGATGTTAAGTTTGAAGTAGTTTCCATTGAGCAGGCACTGGTCATATGTACTGAGGTTTCCAGTGGTGGTGGGGGAGGGGAATTGTATGTTTGTTTGATTGTGTGTGTCCATATTCTGAACAACTGTACACTAAAGGGTTAAACATGTTTTTAGAAATAGATTGGTGCCATCAGGTAGAGTGTGAATGAGCTAAAATAGTCTACAATAGCACACCTTTTCTCTTTTACCAGAGTTACACAAAGAATAATTAGCACTTTCATTTATATGTCTGTAGGCAAGTTAGTGGAACATAATGACTGCTAGTTAACATTTTTACAACGCATTTAAGTAAATCGAAGACCAGAGAGTTACTGTAACTAAATCTCTACATTCATATACAGTGCAATTCATATGTAATCAAGGCACACACCCCATGATTGTAAAACTATTGTTCTTTGTGAAATCTTGTGCACCTAAATTATCTAATTTTCAAACAGGTAAAGCTATGACAATGATCTGTGGCATTAAACCTAAACAGTGATTTTCTAATCCCACTTGTATGCATTAAATTCCCAGATAGATAGATAGATAGATAGATAGATAGATAGATAGATAGATAGATAGATAGATAGATAGATACAGAGGCGGAACTACCTGCAGTGCAAGCAGTGCTTTGCACTGGGGCCCGCCTCTGTCCAGGGGCCCAAGCATGTAATGAGTCAAACTGACTCATTACATGCCGCTGTGCGCTGCGGGCAACCGCTGCCCGCAGCGCACAGCCGCCCGGAGAGGAGAGGAGCAGCGGCACGGACGGGGGAAGGAGGAGGAGGGAGGTGAAGGAGGGAGCCGCAGCAGCGCTTTGTTACTGGTGGAGGCGCTGCTGCTGCTGCCCCTCTGCTTCACTAAAGGCTGTCTTCCGAGAACAGCCTATAGTGAAGCAGAGGGGCAGCAGCAGCAGCGCCTCCACCAGTAACAAAGCGCTGCTGCGGCTCCCTTCTTCACCTCCGTCCTCCTCCTTCTCTCCAGCCCGGGAATCGTCTGACGCTGCACCGAGGAGCCTGAGCCAGCGGAGAGGGTAAGTATAATTCTCTTTCTTTCTTTCTTTCTTTCTTTCTTTCTTTCTTTCTTTCTCTTTCTTTCTTTGTTGGGACTGCCTGCCGCTATGTGTAAAAATGGGGGACTGCCTGCCGCTATGTGTAAAAATGGGGGACTGCCTGCCGCTATGTGTAAAAATGGGGGACTGCCTGCCGCTATGTGTAAAAATGGGGGACTGCCTGCCGCTATGTGTAAAAAGGGGGGACTGCCTGCCGCTATGTGTAAAAAGGGGGAATCTGCCTGCCGCAATGTGTAAAACTGGGGAATCTGCCTGCCGCAATGTGTAAAAAGGGGGAATCTGCCTGCCGCAATGTGTAAAACTGGGGAATCTGCCTGCCGCAATGTTTAAAAAGGGGAAATCTGCCTGCCACAATGTGTAAAAAGGGGGAATCTGCCTGCCGCAATGTGTAAAAAGGGGGAATCTGCCTGCCGCTATGTGTAAAAAGGGGGAATCTGCCTGCCGCAATGTGTAAAAAGGGGGAATCTGCCTGCCGCAATGTGTAAAAAGAGGGGACTGCCTGCCGCTATGTGTAAAAAGGGGGAATCTGCCTGCCGCAATGTGTAAAAAGGGGGAATCTGCCTGCCGCTATGTGTAAAAAGGGGGAATCTGCCTGCCGCAATGTGTAAAAAGGGGGAATCTGCCTGCCGCAATGTGTAAAAAGGGGGGACTGCCTGCCGCTATGTGTAAAAATGGGGAATCTGCCTGCCGCTATGTGTAAAAAGGGGGAATCTGCCTGCCGTAATGTGTAAAAAGGGGGACGCTGTCTGCCGTAATGTGTAACAAGGGCACGCTGTCTGCCGTAATGTGTACAAAGGGGACGCTGTCTGCCGTTATGTGTAAAAAGTGTACGCTGTCTGCCGTTATGTGTAAAAAGTGTACGCTGTCTGCCGCTATGTGTAACAAGGGCATGCTGTCTGCCGTTATGTGTAAAAAGGGGACGCTGTCTGCCGTTATGTGTAAAAAGTGCACGCTGTCTGCCGTAATGTGTAAAAAGGGGGACGCTGTCTGCCGTAATGTGTAAAAAGGGGGACGCTGTCTGCCGTAATGTGTAAAAAGGGGACGCTGTCTGCCATAATGTGTAAAAAGAGGAATCTGTCCGCTGTAAGGTGTAAAAGGGTCTCTACCTGGTGTAGTGGTGCTACTGTGCGGCATAATTTGAAGAATGGAGACTACTGTGCACCGTTTTATGAATTGGTATTATTTTGTGGCCACACCCCTTCCCCACGAAGCCACGCCACTATGTATTTTTGCGCGCGCCTACGGCGCGCACTGCCCCTATTTTGCATGCAGGGGTGGGGCTCCAATGCCGTTTCTTGCACACAGTGCTAAAATGTCTAGTTACGGCACTGTTGCTAGGTATCCATTTCTCTGGCCCTGAGCAGGTCCCCCTCACCAGATCCTCTCCAGGGGTGAGGGGGTGGACTTGGATGGGATGTGTGGGGGGGGGGGGTGTGGTGTGGGGGGGGCCCAAAGCATTTTGTCGCACCTGGGCCCACCGCTCGCTAGTTCCGCCACTGGATAGATAGATAGATAGATAGATAGATAGATAGATAGATAGATAGATAGATAGATAGATAGATAGATAGATAGATAGATAGATAGTGAAGGGATGACGGCGGCACTCAATCAGACTTCGCAACTGGACTAAATTCCTTTTATTTTGCCAACATGTTTCGGGGATTAAACCCCGTCTGGCCCCGAGGACGGGGTTTAATCCCCGAAACATGTTGGCAAAATAAAAGGAATTTAGTCCAGTTGCGAAGTCTGATTGAGTGCCGCCGTCATCCCTTCACTGTGCATTGTGGAAAGCATATTCCACTAGGAGGGCACCGCAGCAATACAGCAGTTATCCAGGGGAGTGCCGGGATCATTTGTTCGTTAGATAGATAGATAGATAGATAGATAGATAGATAGATAGATAGATAGATAGATAGAAGTGTGTGTGTGTGTGTGTGTGTGTGTGTGTGTGTGTGTGTGTGTGTGTGTGTGTGTGTGTGTGTGTGTGTGTGTGCGTGCGCGTGTCTATGTAATTATTTGATTTTAGTCTGGAAATAAAAGTCAAATAATCAGTATTTGCAACTAATTACTTGACTTTTACTTTAAACAGCTCTGACAGCTCCAAAAACATTTTTTGGGTGTTTGTTTTGTTTTTGCTTTGTTACAAAATGATTGAAATGTTTCCTGGATTGGCTGGAAAGCTGTAGATAGGTAGATGCTGGGATGCATGCATTCAGCGTAACCAGAATTGTTCATTTGCCTGATGGTGTCGCTTTAGTCTCATACCAGAAGAGCCATTTTATACTTTAGCTCCTGTAGTCACCTGAATATAGTCTTTTGCTGTTCACAAGTCATCTAGCTCCAAACATCGTTAATGAATATTAAGAAATAAAGAAAAAGGGGAAGACCTGTTTCAATCTCTAGCTTTTTAAACTGCTAAAGTTCTATAACTCCAATTGTGTGATATTGGTGGAGATTAATGATGGAGAAAATGGGCTTAATGATTGGAAGATGAGGGGTTAATGAATGAAGGGTGCCAGGTTATTGATGGCAAAAATTGGTTTCATGATTGATGCAGGATAATGGGCTTATGGTGAATGAAGAAGTATTAATTATTTTATTTTATTTATTTATTTATGTATACAGGTTGAGTATCCCATATCCAAATATTCCGAAATACGGAATATTCAGAAATACGGACTTTTTTGAGTGAGAGTGAGATAGTGAAACCTTTGTTTTTTGATGACTCAATGTACACAAACTTTGTTTAATACACAAAGTTATTAAAAATATTGTATTAAATGACCTTCAGGCTGTGTTTATAAGGCGTATATGAAACATAAATGAATTGTGTGAGTGTAGACACACTTTGTTTAATGTACAAAGTTATAAAAAAATATTGGCTAAAATGACCTTCAGGCTGTGTGTATAAGGTGTATATGAAACATAAATGCATTCTGTGCTTAGATTTAGGTCCCATCACCACGATATCTCATTATGGTATGCAATTATTCCAAAATACGGAAAAATCCCATATCCAAAATACCTCTGGTCCCAAGCATTTTGGATAAGGGAGACTCAACCTGTATAAAGAAACAACAGAAATGTGCTACACATACCTACACTAGCGCCATGTTTGTGTTGTCACAAAGCAGAACACCAGTTATAAACCATGTAAATATAGGGAGAGCTCCGGTCCAGAGAGTTTTCTGGTCAGAACGAGGTCTGTTCCCCCAGCACTTGCTGACCACTGTGCCACCCACATTGTTGTTTAGTGATGCAGAATTTATCTACAGAATATGTCCGTAATTTTTAAGATTTTGAGATTAATTACTACACAAAAAAAAACCTAATAATGAACCAATTTTCTTTGCTGCTTTTATCTTACAGGAATTTAGTTTCATTTACTGTGGAATACAAGATGCAAGGCACACTTCAACCAGCAGTGCACCCCAAAGAGAAGTATCAGAAGATGTGGATACAGTGCCCTCTTGTGGATTGCATATAAATTACACCATAGAAGGTCACATTCTCTTCCTCATTTGAAAACATGGCTGCAGACTCATTAACTTCAACAAGACTGATCTTCCAAGAAAATCAGAAATGTGACAGCACAATAAAACTTCACTATAACTACACAGGGAAATCCCTGAAATGCAATGGCAACCAGATGGACAACACCACTGTGCTGTTCCTTATCATATGCAGCTTTATAGTACTGGAAAACCTGATGGTTCTGATTGCTATATGGAAAAATAACCGATTTCACAATAGGATGTACTTTTTTATTGCCAACCTTGCACTGTGTGACTTGTTAGCTGGCATAGCTTATATAGTAAATATCCTTATGTCTGGAGCTAATACCTGCAATATCTCATTGACTGCCTGGTTTGTCAGGGAGGGCAGTATGTTCGTCGCCCTTGGTGCATCAACATTCAGCTTGTTGGCCATTGCTATTGAAAGACATTTGACAATGATAAAAATGAGGCCTTATGATGCCAACAAGAAATATCGTGTATTTCTGCTTATCGGAACATGTTGGCTTATTTCTTTCTCATTAGGTGCCTTGCCAATCCTTGGCTGGAACTGCCTTAACAACTTGGACGACTGCTCCACTGTGTTACCGTTGTATTCCAAAAAGTATGTTGGATTTTGCATCAGCATTTTCATAGTAATCTTGATTGCAATAGTCATCCTGTATGCACGGATCTATATTTTGGTGAAGTCCAGCAGCCAAAGAGTCACAAACCACAACAATTCCGAGAGGTCGATGGCTCTGCTCAGGACAGTCGTCATTGTCGTTGGCGTTTTTATTGCTTGCTGGTCCCCTGTGTTTATTCTTCTCTTGATTGATGTTGCTTGCAAAGTAAAGGAGTGCATGATATTATATAAAGCACAATGGTTTATTGCTCTGGCTGTTCTCAATTCAGCTTTGAATCCTCTCATCTACACTCTGGCCAGCAAGGAGATGCGTCGGGCTTTCTTCCGCCTCGTGTGTGGCTGCTTGGCCAAGTCCAGTGCCTCAAGGTCTCTGCCAATTCAACCAACGCCTGATCAGAGCAGGAGCAAATCCAGCAGTAGCAGCAATTCTCCTAAACATAAGGGATTTATAAAAACTCATTTACATTTAAGTAAGGAGGACAAAAGTGAATCTTCGTTTCATAACGGAAATATAAAATGACTTAATCTGAATCTGAGAAAAAAAAAAAACACTGTATTTTTTTTACAGTCCTTATGGCACTTAAATTATGATAATTGAGTGGATAGTACAATAAATTGTACATCTATATTTAAGGCATGAATTTCAACATTTTCTGAAGTACTGTAGCTCAGGAAATATATTGCATGTTCCAATCAGTTACCCTTTATACTCTTGCTTGCAGAACTTTCTGTATGTTGTCTTTACTATTCAATACAAATTCTATTTATATTTCTGTCGACCATAGCCAATTAAAAATAATCTTTTTTATGTTGTGGTCATATTTGCTTTGAAGATATTTCGTTTTAAATAACGAATTACTTGTTTTTTGTATGTTATGTGATGTATGTCTTTTTAAAACCACTAAAATACTCTTTATGCCATCAGAAATAACTAAATAAAAAGGATATTAATGTGCATGTGGAGGACAAAAAAACTTATATATAATGGATTGATCTATGTTTATTCTTTTATGTTGCTTTATGAATTTCCTGATTTTGAACCATGTACCTCAGTCTTTATTATTTCCAGAATAGATTTACTAAGTAGTTTTGACTGTGAAATTTAAAATGGCAATAATACTAAATGCAAAACCAGAAGTGTTTTGCAGGCAACTTCATTGCCGTTTTAAATTTCAGTGGAAAAATTGCTGAGACTCGTCAGCTTGCAAAAGCCACCGCTTAAAGAGTCTAGCCCTTCATGTCTTAAGTGGGGTACTCACGGAGCGATCGCTGCTTAAAATCTAAGCAATCTGACTGGATTGCTTAGATTTTAAGCAGTGATCACTCCGTGTGTACCCCTCACAGCGATAGCGATGCGCAGCCCCGCGCATCGCTATCGCTGGTGCTAGATTGGCCTGCATGCAGGCCAATCTAGCGGGTCGCTCACTTCACCCGCTGGGTGAAATGAGCGCTGCTCCCCCCGTATGCCCAGCACACATTGCGCTGAGCTGAGCGGGGGGAGAGACGTGTGCTGACATCTCTCCCTAGATCTGCCCGTGAATACGGGCCTTTATGGGGTTATTCCGAGTTGATCGCTCGCTAGCTACTTTTTGCAGCGCTGTGATCAGATAGTCGCCGCCTATAGGGGAGTGTATTTTCGCTTTGCAAGTGTGTGAACGCCTGTGCAGCCGAGCTCTGCAAAAACATTTTGTGCAGTTTCTGAGTAGGTCTGAATTTACTCATCCCTTGCGATCACTTCAGCCTGTCTGGTCCTGGAATTGACGTCAGACACCCGCCCTGCAAACGCTTGGACACGCTTGCGTTTTCCCAAACACTCCCAGAAAACGGTCAGTTGACACCCACAAACGCCCTCTTCCTGTCAATCTCCTTGCGATCGGCCGTGCAAATGGATTCTTCATTAAATCCATTGCTCAGCAACGATCCGCTTTGTACCCGTATGACACGCCTGCGCATTGCGGTACATATGCATGTGCAGTAGTGACCTGATCGCTGCGCTGCGAAAAATGGCAACGTGCGAACAGGTCAGAATGACCCCCTTAATCTCAGACCAAAGCTGGATCCAACGGGGCCCTAGGCAATATACCTTTTTGGGCCCCCTTTTCAAACAAAGCAACACTACAATGGTTTAGAGTAATACGGTCACTTCAGTGCCCACTGGGCCCCAGTCAGAAATTTAGGTTGTCTAATCCAGTGGTTCTCAACCTCGGTCTTCAAGTACCCCCAACAGTTCATGTTTTCCAGGTCACCTAGCAGTTGAACAGGTGTATTCATTACTCACTGACACATTATAAAGGACCCACAGGTGGTGCAAATTATTTCACTTGCAATCCTGTGAGGTGACCTGGAAAACATGAACTGTTGGGGATACTTGGGGACCGAGGTTGAGAACCACTGGTCAAATGGATGATCCAGCTAAGTCTCAGATATCCATGGTAACATTCTCTTGGTGTGCTTCATAGAGAAGCATGCATTTTTTAAGCCTCAGTTTTTTATTTTCTGCTTCATATAAGTATAATTAGATAGAATTAGCCACCTTGACACAACATGTAAGATAGAGGGCTTTCTATCCTCAATTTACTAAGACATTCCTATTTTTTAACTGAACACTTTAACATAGAACGATTAGTACAGGTTGAGTATCCCATATCCACATATTCCGAAATTCGGAATATTCCAAAATACGGAATTTTTTGAGTGAGACTGAGATAGTGAAACCTTTGTTTTCTGATTGCTCAATGTTCACAAAGTTATTAAAAATATTGTATTAAATGACCTATAGGCTGTGTGTATAAGGTACATATGAAACATAAATGAATTGTGTGTATGTACACAAACTTTGTTTAATGCACAGTTATTAAAAATATTAGCTAAAATTACCATTGGGCTGTGTGTATAAGGTGTATATGAAACATAAATGCATTCTGTTCTTAGACTTAGGTCCCATCACCATGATATCTCATTATGGTATGCAATTATTCCAAAATACGGAAAAATCCGATATCCAAATTACTTCTGGTCCCAAGCATTTTGGATAAGGGATACTCAACCTGTATTATTGTTTGATCCATCTACAAAATATAATTTGTAGCAAAAGAGCTCCATAGCTGTTTCTCTACATTTGTCCTAAATAATCTGTGTTAGAACTGGGAAGGGTGAAATGATATTACTTGATAATTCTAGTTTCCACTTTTGTGACAGCCACAATGGGCCAAACAAATTGTAAGGCTCAATTTACTGTATATTTCTATCCCATGTATAAGCACTACAAAAGTTCACCAATTATTTGTCAGTTATTTGAGCTTATTCTACCACTGACAACTGCATGAAGGCAGTGCACAGCTGAAACAGTTCTTTTTGCCGAGTATAGCTTGCGGCTATTCCCAAGGCCGTGCATCACCACTCGGGCGATGCAGAGCTGTACACATTAGACCTGCATCTCCACTTGCCACTGGGCAGGCTTTATTGGTTGTAACTGGTCGTCTCCACTTAGACAATGTTTGTGTAGGTGGAACTGCGGGTTCTGAATGTTTGAGTGTATGAGTAAATACGCCTGTGTTCTCAGATACATCATTATCACCTAGGATTGAGCTGGGGCAAGTGTGCACTGATAATCATGATAGCTATGTGACCAAGCATACAGGTAGGAGTAGTGCGGCTGCAGAGATACATACAGCGAATGTATGCATTCAGTTCATGCAATGCGGGAATAACGGGCCCATTTACATTCGGTTCTGCCTCTATGCCCATGTAGCATAAGCAGGGCTGCCAACAGAAATTGTAGGTCCTGGGACTTACAAAATAGGCAGGGTCCCCCGCCGCTGCCGTGACAAGAATATTTGTTGCCTGTGAGGTTAATGCGGGTGGTGACAAACTGCCTTTGCTTCTAGATATATGAAACCTGGCAGGCATCAGAGCGCTTACTGTGTGTGTATGCAGGTCCTGGGCACAGTTTAGGCAGCATGTGTGTGAGGAAGTCCCCGGGCTCCGGCAGCAGCAGCTCTGAATCTGAGATGGGGTGGGGCACGGCAGTTTGTACATAGGAGGATGCCGAGGAGAGGATGCCAGCACCCAGCCGCAGCACTGCAGACCATGTAGAAGAGCAGCTGCACTTCTATAGCCCGCAGCCAGCACATCTCACTGCAAAACCAGGGGCCGACTATAGGCAGCAATAGGGCTGCCAGCACTGGCAAAATAGATAGGGCCAGGAGCAGGCACCCCTCTCTGTCCAGGGCCCACCCCTGATGGCGTTCCGGAGAAGAAGTGCCAGTAATGTTTAGATTCCTCTCAACTTGCTCATTATTTTTGTTGTATAAAGCACATTCCTTTAGTGTATATTTACTACTTATGAGATACAGGGGTCTATTCATGAAGCAGTGAGAAGAGTGGAGAAAAGGACCAGTGGAGAAGTTGCCCATGGCAGCCAATCAGCTTTGCAGGAAGTCTGTTTCGAGTACAGTCTACAAAATGTAAGGGTGATGCTGATTGGTTGCCATAGGCAAATTCTCCTCTGGTCTGTTTCTCCACTGTTTTCACTGCTTCATGAATAGACCCCTAAAGGAACAGTCTCTTGTATTACTGTATAAGGTGCTATATCTGGCCTATAATATGTAACAGGCAGATTAATCTTAAATGTTGCACATCATTTGGAGACTGCAATGTTTGAAGCAACACTTTGCTGTACAATTTCTTTTTTATTATGTGGTTTACATTGTTTTCAGTTATGGGTGTCTTCCAAGGCTGTTCCATGTGGCTGTGCTGCCCTGTAGATCCATGTTCTCTGCTAGACAATAACATTGTTTGCAGATTTCATAACAGATTTGCAGTGAACAAGTGAAATTTTGAGCACAAATTACTATTATTTTTTTTGCCATCATTTAAAGAAGGTCAGTAGTCTTACGAAACAGCCTATTGATTATTTCATGCTAAAGCCTACAACTAGTGTTATATCAATAGATGATTATATTGCTTTATATGTAAATAAAATATTTTTTACAAAATAAAAGCTATTCTGTTTTTGACATATTTTATATTATCTACGCTTATATTTCAATACTGTGGAGCTTACGTAGGTTCTGTTACAATGGTTTTGTTACACAAGTTCTTTGACTACTGGGGGTAATTCAGAGTTGATCCCAGCAGCAAATTGTTAGCAGTTGGGAAAAACCGTTTGGGGGCGGAGGTATCGGATATAACATTTGCAGAGAGAGTTAGATTTGGGTGGGTTATTTTGTTTCTGTGCAGGGTAAATACTGGCTGCTTTATTTTTACACTGCAATTTAGATTTCAGTTTGAGCACACCGCACCCAAATCTAACTCTCTCTGCAAATGTTATATCTGCCTCCCCAGCAGTGCACATGGGGGGTAATTCCAAGTTGATCGCAGCAGGATTTTTGTTAGCAATTGGGCAAACCCATGTGCACTGCAGGGAGGCAGATATAACATGTGCAGAGAGAGTTAGATTTGGGTGGGGTGTGTTCAATCTGCAATCTAATTTGCAGTGTAAAAATAAAGCAGCCAGTATTTACCCTGCACAGAAACATAATAACCCACCCAAATCTAACTCTTTCTGCACATGTTATATCTGCCTCCCCTGCAGTGCACATGGTTTTGCCCAATTGCTAAAAAAAAATCCTGCTGTGATCAACTTGGCATTATCCCCATGGTTTTTCCCAACTGCTAACAAATTTGATGCTGCGATCAACTCTGAATTAGGCCCATTGTACTGTAAGTTTAGTGTATGTGTTATTCTTGCTGTTATTTTACTAATACAGTTTAGAAATCAAAGCCAATCTGTAGTTGCTGTAATCAATACAGCCATCAGCGCTATTATCTTCTGACTGCACTATATAGCCAAAGTGATAGCGGAAGAAATCTGGCAGCTTTGTCACAGAACAGCCAGATCTCGTCCCGTTCCACCAAATTGCCCACTACAAGTGCCACCACATTGGCCACTTCAGATGCCACCTACAGGTGACATCAAATTGCCTACTGATTAGAATCCCGCTGTTTGTGGCCAGAGCTTCCTGTAAGTGTACTATTAAAAACATTGAGAGTGAAATGTCAGATAACACAAGAAGTTACTATAACATGGGAGTATGTGGTATCTAATTGTTTGTACTCTTATTCATTTTATGAAACATCTGGACTGTTGGTACAGCTTTGCATACAAAAAATCCCTACATTTCATGTTGCCTTTGTAAAACATGAAACATGTCAATTATTGACTTTTCAAATATCTATTCAAGTAAACAAGTAGCCATTAAGGGGAAAGTTCAACTGCCAGCGAAGGGAGCAAATTGTCGTTGCCTCGGTGTATAAATATCTTGCACCCTTTGGCTGTCCGATTTGCACCTTTGGACCCCAATTTACATTTATGGGGTAGTGAACACCTTTGTTCAAGATCCTGCTGCTGTAAAGTGTGGCAGGTATCGCACAAATTTGGCTGGGCAAGATCATCGCTGGCAATTGAATCTCCCCCAAGGTCTCTCTCTCGTAGCTGGCAATTGAATCTCCCCCAAGGTCTCTCTCTCCACACACACACACACACACACACACACACACACACACACACACACACACACACACACACACACACACACACCATGTCTAGGATTCTCTTTAATATATTGCTTAAATACTCTGTTAAGGAGCCCATACATGCTGTTATTCTGATAGTCAATTAGTTTTGGTTTTTTTTTACAGATTTTAACGTGAATGCACCACATACAATTGCTAATACTGCTCATCTCCTGATCAGTATCTATGATACTTCATATATCAATTGCAAATGCAGGGAAATTATTTGCATGCTGTCAACATACGTACAACCACAATGCATATGGCTATGTGAGGCTAATTTGTAAAAAGAACCAAGTTTACTCTTGTATAAAAAGTTTGAAAGAAAAGTCATTTTAAAATCACACATCAATTTGTCCACTTGTCAGATATTTGGGAATCTTCATAAATCTCTCTGCACACTATTATTTAAAAAAAAAAAAAAAAAAAAATGATTACGTCTATTCCACCTTTCTAATATACAAAGTTACAGAGAACTAACATTTCTATACAGCCGCCTAAATACTGAATGAGGTATTTAGCTCTGACCCAAAGAATTGGACACGCCTGGGCAGGTCCGGTGGTAGGGTGTTTGGCGCCCCCCCTGCAAACTATAAATTTGCGCACTCCCATACTTTACAAAGGGACAGTTCACGTTGAAAAGGGATGTGGTCTCACAAGGAAGGGGCATAGCCACACAATTCTACCTCCATTTAAAACGCCCCCAGTAGTGGCGCTGTTTACACATAACACCGCAGTTGTAGGGGTGGTATTTGATATGCCGGGTGTTGGGATCCCAACGCTCAGTATACCGGTGCCAAAATCCCAACAGCCGGCATATCGACAACTTTTCTCCCTCTTGGGGGGGTCTAGGACCCCCCTGGATGGAGAATAAATAGCGTGACAGCGTGCCACTGTGCCCACAGCATGGCGAGCACAGCGAGCCCACAAGGGGCTCTTTTACGCTCGCCCCACTACTGATATGCCGGCGGTTGGGATCCCGGCATAACATACTACACCCAGTTGTAGCGTCGCTTACACATAACGACCCCAGTAGTAGCGCAGCTTACACGTAACGGACCAGTAGTAGCGCAGCTTACACATAATGCCCCAGTAGTAGCGCAGCTTATATGTAACACCCCATTAGTAGCACAGCTTACACGTAACGCCCCCAGTAGTAGCGCAGCTTATATGTAATGCCCCAGTAGTAGCGCAGCTTATATGTAATGCCCCCAGTAGTAGCACAGCTTGCACATAATGCCCCAGTAGTAGCGCAGCTTACACATAACGCCCAAGTAGTAGCGCAGCTTACATGTAGCACCCCAGTAGTAGTGCAGCTTACACATAACGCCCCAGTAGTAGAACAGCTTATATGTAACACCCCATTAGTAGCCTAGCTTACACGTAACGCCCCAGTAGTAGCGCAGCTTATATGTAATGCCCCAGTAGTAGCGCAGCTTATATGTAACGCCCCAGTAGTAGAGCAGCTTACACATAACGCTCCAGTAGTAGCGCAACTTACATATAACGCCCCAGTAGTAACGCAGCTTACACATAATAAACCCAGTAGTAGCGCAGCTTACACATAGCGACCCCAGTATTAGCGCCGCTTACATATAATGACCCCAGTTGTAGCGCCACTTACACATAATAAACCCAGTAGTAGCCCCGCTTACACATAGTAAACCCAGTAGTAGCGCCGCTTACACATAACACCCCAGTAGTAGCGCAGCTTACACGTAACACCCCAGTAGTAGCGCAGCCTACACGTAACACCCCAGTAGAAGCGCAGCTTACATATAACGCCCCAGTAGTAGCGCAGCTTATACATAACGCCCCCAGTAGTAGCGCAGCTTACACGTAATGGCCCAGTAGTAGTGAAGCTCATGCATAACGCCGCAGTAATAGCGCAGCTTACACGTAACGCCCCAGTAGTAGCGCAGCTTACATGTAACGTCCCCAATAGTAGCATAGCTTACATGTAATGGCCCAGTAGTAGCGCAGCTTACACGTAACCCCCCGGTAGTAGCGCAGCTTACACGTAACGCCCCAGTAGTAGTGCAGCTTACATGTAACGCCCCAGTAGTAGCGCAGCTTACATGTAACGCTCACAGAAGGGCAACTTATTCACATCCCCCCTCCCCCACACACATACATAAATACACATACTTACATATACACACACACACACACACACACACACACACACACACACACACACACACACACACACACTTTCTCACTTACTCTCCCTGGCTGTGGCTGGCAGGATCTGGAGCAGCATGTCCTCCTCTGTGGCACTGCAGTCTGATGGTCCGTGTTGCCCCCCCCCCTACCCCCCCCCCTCCGTCCATTTAGCTCTGCCCCCTCCGTCCGTGTAGCTCCGCTCCCTCCATCCGATCAGTCACTGTCACAGGAGGGGATGGGGAGAGGAGAGGAGGCTTTCAGCTGCCAGTGCTGCTGCCTTTCATGCGAACGCTGTAGGAGGACATATCTGTACTAAGATTAAGTGCATGGTGATTAGAATATAGTAAGTATCGTAAGCAAGTATATATATATATATATATATATATATAGGCAAAATGGTATAAGGGTACTGGCGACCACTGGTGTAAAAAAAATGTTTCAAACCATGTATATAATAAAATAAAATATACAAATTTATTTGGTACAGATAAAATACAATTAGTATGAAGGAAAAATGTAAAAATAGAGGGGGGAGGGGTTGTGTTTTATTAAAAACACACACGCAAGGTTCTGAGACCAATAATTATTGCGTTGGGCTCTCCCTCTGTGACCCTCTACCTACAAGTTAAGACTCTCCTTTATTCTTATTTATTCTGATTTTAGAACATTGTTAGTTAATTATTATTATTTTTATTATTATTTTTATGCAAAAATTCTTGGTCTCAGAACCTTGCGTGTGTGTTTTTAATAAAACACAACCCCTCCCCCCTCTATTTTTACATTTTTACCTTCATACTAATTGTATTTTATCTGTACCAAATAAATTTGTATATTTTATTTTATTATATACATGGTTTGAAAAAAATTTTTTACACCAGTGGTCGCCAGTACCCTTATACCATTTTGCCCATAAACAATTACAACAGTAACTCACCACTACTGCGTACTTAAGCGACGGCAGACGCCCAAAATTATTGGGAGTTTTTTTTTAGTCGGGTGTATCTGTAACACTTGTGGCGCTTGCACATTCTCTATTTTACATATATATATATATATATATATATATATGTAAACAGATGTGATGGGGATATCAGCAACCAATGGTGTCGTTACAGTACTAATAATCAAGAAAGAATATATTCAATTAAAAATTAACATGAGCACTTTATTTAGGACAAAGTAAATAAAAAGCATAAAATTAAACAGGCTGCAGGTGGAGCAATACTAAGAAGAAAAAAACAGTCTATTAAAAGTAAGTTAAAAAAGCGGTATATGCAGGACCGGATTAAGGCTGGTTGGGGCCCCGGGCAACGAACATGTGGGGGCCCCCACCACTAAAATTTGCGGCCAAAGAACCCCCTCATGTGCGGGGGGGTCGGCTGGCACTCGCACACTCACATACATACACACTCACTCACACACACAATAACTCACACACACATACTCACCCACATACGGAGCAGCAGCTTTACAGTAGCGCACGCCGGCGGCTCAGTCAATGTCTCGCGGGGTAGTGACGTGAAATCCCGCGAGACACTGACTGAGCCGCTGGCGTGCATTACTGAGTCACGCGTTAGGGCCCCCCACAGACTGTGTTTTAAATCGGAAAAGTCTCCGTCAGCAGCCGCCGAGGAGCTCCGTGTGCACTCTGTACACAGAGCTCCTTGGCGGCTGCTGAAGGAGACTGCTCCAATTTATAAAGCAGTCTATGGGGGCCCCGGGACGGCCGCCCTTGTCGCCCCTAGGATAATCCGGCTCTGGGTATATGAAGAAGTAAAAAAAAATAAAAAAAATAAAAAAAAATATATATATATATATATATATTTTATTTTTTTTTTAACAAAGAGTTGATCAGTGCGCTTATCCAAATTGTGCAGAATTCCTTACTGTTAAGATATATATAAAAAGTCATACATAAATTTGGTCAAATAACCAGTCCAGTGAAACTTAAGTTTGATTGAATTTTTCAAATAGTCCACACTTTCCCCGTTTTAACGGGTGGCTGCTCAATTCTTCAAATAGTGCCACTAGGTATACGTAGCCCAAAGGGAAATCTGAAAGTAGAGGAAGAAACAGCAGAGCGCCTATAGTGTAGTATCCCTTGAATTAATTCTCGTCACACGCAAGAATAAATATTGCGTACCGGATTACGGCTTGACTTAATGCCTATCGGTCCCCAGGTCTTCTAGTCCACTTTTCTGTCGGAATCTAGATAGAATTAGGAGACAGGGAATCGCTATATAGCGTAGTAATTACTTGTAGGTCAATGTCAGAATTTTTACGTCTCGTATGAGATTGCATGCGTACCAGATAAAACAATTATTTATGCAGGTCAGTATAAATACTTCAGTACTGGTCCTCATCAGATGGTAGCAGTCATCTGGAAACCTTTGGATAATATAGTAAGGCTCCAATCAATAGTTCTTATAGAAAATTACAAATTTATTGAGTATACAGAAATTATAAAAAAGTTTAAATAGCTTAGCTTTTGAATGACATGAATGTCAGCAGTGGTCAGTCGGCAAGTCGATAGTTCAGTGTCTCAACGCGTTTCGCCCAGCTCAGGGCTTCATCAGGAGATATCAACATGCTGTAGTGGGGTCCCATTTATACCCACAGCAATTATTGCTTAATTATGCAAATTACTTCCGGTTCGCGTCATCGGCGAAACCGGAAGTAGTAGTCCGTTTAGTAAATCAAACTAAATAATGCCTTAGTAACTGTGTTCAGACAGCACTTCCCATATAGTATTGAAAAGTCCCGGTGCCCGCCTTGGGTAACCTGGCGTGGTTAACCATATGATAGCTTTCCAATGCAGGCGGCACTCGGATTGAAGACAATGACACAGGTTAATTTCAACGTTTCGAAGTCATTTAATACCTCGTTGTCACGATACACAAGTGAATACAAACAGCCCTTAAATAGGGTAAAGAACCACGTGATTTACTGCAGCTGTTCAGGTGCAGTAGAGAATGCAATCAAAGTGCATCCCCACCTCCTCAGCAGCTGTAGATAACAATTACTAATATGAGGACTGAATAATCCAAAGAAATACATGTGAATTTAACCATTAAATGTATAATAACACACAAACCAGAAAAAATGTGAATAAGGAAAAAAAGAAGAAAAAAGAAAAAATAACTGTTGCATAATACACCATTGTACAACTGATATGGCTAGTAAATGTATCTTAAAAACACATACAATTAATTTTATTAAAACACTATTAGTTAGTATATATACTAATTTGATTACCACTATAGAAAATACAGTAATATAACGGTACTCACTAAAGAAAAGTACTGTCTGGAGAGAACTGCACCGAGTGAGCCATGTTTATAACCGATTGTTAATCATTAATGTAGATCCTACAGCAGTGGCGTAACTAGAAATTTTTCTCCCCCAAGCCAAAAAATCCTTCGGTGCCCCCCCCATAACCCCCATAATTGGCACTAGTAAAGAGACAATTATGCGCGCGCCTACGACGCGCGTCGCCAGAAAGGGGGTGTGGCTTCATTGAAATGGGCGTGGCTTTGTGTAAAGGGGCGTGGCATTGCAGGAAAAGACTACCTTATACCCCAGTTTTGCAACCTGCACGCCCAGACGTTAGCCACCACAGGAAAGAAAAATAATCCTGATTCATGCCCCTTACATTATTTGTCATTTTTCCTCCTTATAGTAATGCCCAGTATACATTATTCCACATACTGCAGTGGCCTTAGCCATTATGCCACACACAATAATGCACATGACACAATATGCACACACTGTAATGCCCCCGACACATTATGCCACACACCGTAATGCCTGTGACACATTATGACAGGAATCGCAATGCCCGTTATACATTATGCTACACACTGCAATGCCCCTGATACATTATAGCACATACAATGTCTGTGACACAGTATGACACACGCCACAATGATCCTGAGACATTATACCACATACCACAATGCCCGTGATATAGTATACAACACACCGTAATGCCTGACACATTATGACACACACCGCAATGTCCGTGATACATTATGCCACACACCGTAATGCCCATTACACATTAAGTTCTACAGTAAGGCTTCTAATTACTTTTAAATTACCTGCTCGTTGTCAGGGGTTTCATGCTCTTGGTTCCATGCACGGTGCCAGGGGTTTTCATGCTCAGGGTGTCATGCTCGTTGCCAGGGGTTTCATGCACTGGGTGTCATGCTCGATGCCAGCGGTTTCATGCTCTTGGTTCCATGCACGGTGCCAGGGGTTTTCATGCTCAGGGTGTCATGCTCGTTGCCAGGGGTTTCATGCACTGGGTGTCATGCTCGTTGCCAGGGGTTTCATGCACTGGGTGTCATGCTCGTTGCTAGGGGGTAGTGCTTGTTGCTAGGGCCATGCTCCCAGTGCCACATATGCCCCCAGTGCCAGATATTCCCCCACAGTGCCAGGTATATGCCCCCAGTACCACATATACCCCCCCCCCCCCAGTGCCACATATGCCCCCTCAGTGCCTGCTCCCCCCAGTGCCAAATACTCCCCCACAGTGCCACATATGCCCCCTCAGTGCCTGCTCCCCCCAGTGCCAGATATTCCCCCACAGTGCCAGGTATATGCCCCCAGTGCCAGATATTCCCCCACAGTGCCAGGTATATGCCCTCAGTGCCAGATATTCCCCCACAGTGCCAGGTATATGCCCCCAGTGCCAGATATTCCCCCACAGTGCCAGGTATATGCCCCCAGTGCCAGATATTCCCCCACAGTGCCAGGTACCAGTGCCACATATACCCCCCCAGTGCCACATATGCCCCCTCAGTGCCTGCTCCCCCCAGTGCCAAATATTCCCCCACAGTGCCACATATGCCCCCTCAGTGCCTGCTCCCCCCCAGTGCCAGATCTTCCCCCACAGTGCCAGGTATATGCCCCCAGTGCCAGATAGTCCCCCACAGTGCCAGGTATATGCCCCCAGTGCCAGATATTCCCCCACAGTGCCAGGTATATGCCCCCAGTGCCAGATATGCCCCCACAGTGCCTGCTTCCCCCCCTCCCCCGCGCTCCCCGCTCCTTTGTGTTGGAGGGACACGGAGCGCATAGCGCACCTCTCCTGTGTCCCTCCTGGCTCTCCTGCCGGTCTAATAAAGAAAGTGCCGGTTCGTGAGCCAATCAGAGCTCACGAATGGCACTTCCTTTATTAGACCGGCCGGGGGAGAGCCAGGGAGGGACACAGGAGAGGCGCGCGATGTGCGCTCCGTGTCCCTCCTTACAGCAGCGGAGGGAAGGAGACCGCAGATTGACATGCGGACGCTCGTCCGTATGTCAATCTGTGCAAAGTCAGTGGCGCCCCTCGCCCCCAAGCCACCGCGAGGACTGCGGGGGCAGTAGTTACGCCACTGTCCTACAGTAATTATAGAAAACAATGTAAACCCAGGGATTCATTTAAACCACCCGGGGCCAGGGTCCCAAGTTCATGGATCCACTTACACTCGCGCTTTAAGAGAATCATTGATCTATTGCCCCCTCTTAAAGTAGCTGGTACATGGTCGATTATTGTACAACGTAAAGATGCTATACTGTGCCGAGCTTTCATGAAATGCCGAGCCACTGGTTGATCACTGTGGCCAGTGGCCAGTGGCAATGGCCGATCTGATAGAAGACTTGTGATTCGCTCTTCTCTCCCTGAGTGTCCTGTCGGTTTCCCGACATAATTAAGCCCGCATGGGCAATAGATCATGTATACAATGTATCTAGTCGTGCAAGTTACTCTGTGCTTAATAAAGTACTGTCTGCCACTGTGGGGATGGCGAAAAGACCGTCCCACTATCATGGCCCTACATGTAACACAATTAAGGCATTTAAAGCATCCTTTCTGAGGGGATAAAAAATGACCAGTCTCACTTTGGGAAGATTGTAAATCTGTAATATCCGTACGCATGACCCAATCTCTAATGTATTTACCACGCGTATAGCAAGGCATGAGTCTCCTATCAGATAAATTAAGATCAGGATCATTGCTTACAATGGGCCAAAGGTTTTTAGTAGTTTTACCAATGTCCCCACTAGCTACATTATAATGATTAACCCATGGCAAATGTTTATTGTTAGTAGATTTTTTCTTCCTGACAAGTAATTGCTCTCTAGATAATTTCATGGCTTTCTCTTTCGCTTTTATTAGGGAATCATAATTGTAGCCTCTTTCCACAAAGTTCTGAATCATACTATCAATGTGAACAATAGCAGTTTCCTTAGTGCTACATATACGCACAGCTCGTAGAAATTGGGAACAAGGTAATCCATATTTCATACTAGCTGGGTGAAAGCTACTAGAATGTAACATAGTGTTTCTATCTGTGTCTTTTTTATATAATTCTGTATAGATGATATTGTCCATTAGAGTAACTTTGACATCGAGATACAGATGTAGCCACCTTTATCTTGACTGTTTCTCCGCCGAGACGGGCGTTTAGTCACGCTAATGCGATAGCTGAGTTTAATCACAGGCAGGCGCGTTGAGGCGATCTAGATACTCATCATGCATTACACATCTCCACCACTGTGTGGCTAATGCTCCACTAATCCAGTACTTTCGATCGTACAGTATAGCGGCGGATTGATCTACAGCTCTGGCAATACTGTAGGCGTAACGGGAGGCGGTGGAAAAAGTATGGAGTACTGTATGTGTATGGAGACGCAACTACAGTAATTGTGTAAAAGGAAGAATGTACAGTACAATGTATAAACACCGTGCTTTTAAAATATATGAGCGTCTGAGTTCGCTAATGCATAATGGGAATGGAGGACTAGCAGAAGGCGGAGGAAAACACCGTGCTTTACAAATGCGAGCGTCCGAGTCCTCTAAGGCATAAACCAACAGCAATGGGGCGGGGGCCGGGCGCTGTTTGCAGTACTTTCACACATGAAATTGGAAATCTCTCATGAGGCGTCGTGGGCTAGGGGTGAAGGCTCCCACCTCCCTCGCTGGGGGTCCAGGGTTCGAGACCTGATGTGCTTTCTTTCTTTTTTTTTTTTTTTTTTTTTTTTCTGTAATAATGCACTGTATTATTTTATTTACATTGTAAGACAGTCAATGGAAGGATGCACACAGGTTTCACATAAATCAAAGTACATCTGCAGGAGCGATTCTTTACGCTAAATGCAACCTACAGTACAGTACTGTAAGTGAGCAAAACAGTACTACAGTGGGCGTTTGTGTATTGCACATGACCTGCATTCCCTCCCTGTCTACTGCATGATCTGTGCAGGCTCCCATGGGGGAAGGGCAACAGGCTAGCAGGAGGCGGAGGAAAACACTGTGCTTTACAAATGCGAGCGTCCGAGTCCTCTAAGGCATAAACCAACAGCAATGGGGCGGGGGCCGGGCGCTGTTTGCAGTACTTTCACACATGAAATTGGAAATCTCTCATGAGGCGTCGTGGGCTAGGGGTGAAGGCTCCCACCTCCCTCGCTGGGGGTCCAGGGTTCGAGACCTGATGTGCTTTCTTTCTTTTTTTTTTTTCTGTAATAATGCACTGTATTATTTTATTTACATTGTAAGACAGTCAATGGAAGGATGCACACAGGTTTCACATAAATCAAAGTACATCTGCAGGAGCGATTCTTTACGCTAAATGCACCTAAACAGCGGGAATGAAATGAGTGTATTCTGACGCTACCAACTGAGCAAAACAGTACTGTAGATCTTCAGCGTTTGTGTATTGCACAGGACCTGAATTTCCTCCCTGTGCAGGCCCCCAGGGGGGAAGGGCGATGGGGGTAGGGGGGAGACGATGGAAAATACTGTGCCTTTGAAATGCAATTACATGAGCGTCCGAGTACACTACGGCATACTGTAAACCAACACCAATGGGAAGGAAGTGCCAACCTTATTTTTAATGTGTTCCCGTGACATTCACTGTAACATTTTGTTTTTCTCTCCAATACAGTACATCCAATGGAAGGATGCACACAGGTTTCACATAAATCAAAGTACATCTGCAGGAGCGATTCTTTACGCTAAATGCAACCTACAGTACAGTACTGTAAGTGAGCAAAACAGTACTACAGTGGGCGTTTGTGTATTGCACATGACCTGCATTCCCTCCCTGTCTACTGCATGATCTGTGCAGGCTCCCATGGGGGAAGGGCAACAGGCTAGCAAGAGGCGGAGGAAAACACCGTGCTTTACAAATGCGAGCGTCCGAGTCCTCTAAGGCATAAACCAACAGCAATGGGGCGGGGGCCGGGCGCTGTTTGCAGTACTTTCACACATGAAATTGATAATCTCTCATGAGGCGTCGTGGGCTAGGGGTGAAGGCTCCCACCTCCCTCGCTGGGGGTCCAGGGTTCGAGACCTGATGTGCTTTCTTTCTTTTTTTTTTTTTCTTTTTTTCTGTAATAATGCACTGTATTATTTTATTTACATTGTAAGACAGTCAATGGAAGGATGCACACAGGTTTCACATAAATCAAAGTACATCTGCAGGAGCGATTCTTTACGCTAAATGCAACCTACAGTACAGTACTGTAAGTGAGCAAAACAGTACTACAGTGGGCGTTTGTGTATTGCACATGACCTGCATTCCCTCCCTGTCTACTGCATGATCTGTGCAGGCTCCCATGGGGGAAGGGCAACAGGCTAGCAGGAGGCGGAGGAAAACACAGTGCTTTACAAATGCGAGCGTCCGAGTCCTCTAAGGCATAAACCAACAGCAATGGGGCGGGGGCCGGGCGCTGTTTGCAGTACTTTCACACATGAAATTGGAAATCTCTCATGAGGCGTCGTGGGCTAGGGGTGAAGGCTCCCACCTCCCTCGCTGGGGGTCCAGGGTTCGAGACCTGATGTGCTTTCTTTCTTTTTTTTTTTCTGTAATAATGCACTGTATTATTTTATTTACATTGTAAGACAGTCAATGGAAGGATGCACACAGGTTTCACATAAATCAAAGTACATCTGCAGGAGCGATTCTTTACGCTAAATGCAACCTACAGTACAGTACTGTAAGTGAGCAAAACAGTACTACAGTGGGCGTTTGTGTATTGCACATGACCTGCATTCCCTCCGTCTACTGCATGATCTGTGCAGGCTCCCATGGGGGAAGGGCAACAGGCTAGCAGGAGGCGGAGGAAAACACAGTGCTTTACAAATGCGAGCGTCCGAGTCCTCTAAGGCATAAACCAACAGCAATGGGGCGGGGGCCGGGCGCTGTTTGCAGTACTTTCACACATGAAATTGGAAATCTCTCATGAGGCGTCGTGGGCTAGGGGTGAAGGCTCCCACCTCCCTCGCTGGGGGTCCAGGGTTCGAGACCTGATGTGCTTTCTTTCTTTTTTTTTTTCTGTAATAATGCACTGTATTATTTTATTTACATTGTAAGACAGTCAATGGAAGGATGCACACAGGTTTCACATAAATCAAAGTACATCTGCAGGAGCGATTCTTTACGCTAAATGCACCTAAACAGCGGGAATGAAATGAGTGTATTCTGACGCTACCAACTGAGCAAAACAGTACTGTAGATCTTCAGCGTTTGTGTATTGCACAGGACCTGAATTTCCTCCCTGTGCAGGCCCCCAGGGGGGAAGGGCGATGGGGGTAGGGGGGAGACGATGGAAAATACTGTGCCTTTGAAATGCAATTACATGAGCGTCCGAGTACACTACGGCATACTGTAAACCAACACCAATGGGAAGGAAGTGCCAACCTTATTTTTAATGTGTTCCCGTGACATTCACTGTAACATTTTTTTTTTTCTCTCCAATACAGTACATCCAATGGAAGGATGCACACAGGTTTCACATAAATCAAAGTACATCTGCAGGAGCGATTCTTTACGCTAAATGCAACCTACAGTACAGTACTGTAAGTGAGCAAAACAGTACTATAGTGGGCGTTTGTGTATTGCACATGACCTGCATTCCCTCCCTGTCTACTGCATGATCTGTGCAGGCTCCCATGGGGGAAGGGCAACAGGCTAGCAGGAGGCGGAGGAAAACACCGTGCTTTACAAATGCGAGCGTCCGAGTCCTCTAAGGCATAAACCAACAGCAATGGGGCGGGGGCCGGGCGCTGTTTGCAGTACTTTCACACATGAAATTGGAAATCTCTCATGAGGCGTCGTGGGCTAGGGGTGAAGGCTCCCACCTCCCTCGCTGGGGGTCCAGGGTTCGAGACCTGATGTGCTTTCTTTCTTTTTTTTTTTTTTTTTCTGTAATAATGCACTGTATTATTTTATTTACATTGTAAGACAGTCAATGGAAGGATGCACACAGGTTTCACATAAATCAAAGTACATCTGCAGGAGCGATTCTTTACGCTAAATGCACCTAAACAGCGGGAATGAAATGAGTGTATTCTGACGGACTGTGCATCTTCGGTATTTGTGTATTGCATAAGACCTGTGAAGGCTCCCAGGAGGGAAGGGCGTAGGGCAAGACAGTGGAAAATACTGTGGTCAAAGAAAGGGCATATTTAAAACTAAGGGAAACTGTCACAAAGTACAGTAACTACAGTACTGTACGTTGAATGCCTGGAACGCACGACGTCTGAGTCGCACGACGTCTGAGGCGCACGACGTCTGAGACGCTCATTGAGCATAAGGACGGTCATGGCTGCTGTACGGGACCGTCCCTATGCTCTGGGTGAGCTGCGTCTCCTCGTTCGCTGGCGGGACAGAACTCTCGCCAGCAACGAGGAGAAGGTGAGAGCTTATAGGAGGGCCAGCAGGGATATCCTCCGGACTTACAACCGGAGGAGAACGGTGAGGTCACTCCAGAGGAGATGGAGTGACCTCGTGAGGAGGACCCCACGACGCCTGCAGGCCATAAGGGATTGTAAGTACAGTACATTACTGTAGATTACTGTACTTTAAGTTACTGTAGTTACAGGTACAGTACATTATAGCAGCGGCTGCTGTAGCAGCAGGTATCCGGTCTATACAGCACTGTACAGTATTTGTGGTAAACAAATGGTTAAACAAGGACCAAACATTAACCCGGGTCAAAAGGTCAATTTGTTTTTTTGCGTCGACCTAGATGGTGCGGCTTTTGAAATTGGTTGACACCAGTTACTGTAGGTTGACATGGTCGTTAAGTTGACATGGAAAAAGATCGACATGCGTTTTACAAAAACAATTGTTATTTTTTTAAACTTGTGTATATACAGTAGTTCTTTACAATCCACGTGGTCTACGATTGTGCAGTGTACAGTATCATGCAGTGTACAGTATATGCAATGTATCACAGTGTATCGTGCTGCGTAATTGCAGCGTGTCATGCAGTGTACATTCAGTATATGGTATTGTGCAGTGAGTGTAATGCATAGTGAATCACATCGTGCAGCAGAGCCGGCCTTAGGCATAGGCAAACTACAATAGGCAAATGCCTAGGGCATTTGCTATGCTTAGGGGCACCAGCAGCTTCTGCTGATTAAAATGATATGCGGCATGCCTATATTTTGCGTGACTGCGGCTGTATCTGTATCTGGCTAGGGCCAGCACTGTCGTGCAGTGTACTGTATACACATGTGGTAATTGCAGTTTTTTGTGCAGTGTACATTGTATCATATTTTGCAGGGAAATGTGCAGTGTAATGTGCAGTTTGTCATATCACGCAGTGCATACACTATGCAGTGTCGTGCAGTGCATTGTGTGGTTTAATTGCAGTGTGTCGTGCAGTGTGCAGAAATTTGTGTTTCAGATAGTACAGTGTTCTAAGGGATGTTACTTTGGCAGAAATTATTCTAAGGGATGTTACAGTGGCCTAATGTGTTCTGACGTGCATTACTCTTGCATAATGTGTTATAAGGTTCATGACTGTGGCAGATCTCTACTTTGTGACGTAATGTGGATATACTACTGCACTACTGTGACGTACAGTACAGTAACGTGAATAAGGTGCTCTACTGTGTGACACAACGTGAATCAAGGACAGTACTGTGACGTGAATACGGTGCTCTACTGTGTGACACAACGTGAATCAAGGACAGTACTGTGACGTTAATAAACTGCACTACTGTGACATGACGTGAATAAGATGAATTCAGGTGAGTGCTGCATCATCTGTCATGGAATCAATTTATACTGTAATGAACAGTACTGAGATGGTTAAGGGTGGGAGGGCTGCATGCTGATGTGTGTCATAATGTTTATAAGGGCAATGCTAATGTGTGTTACAATGTCTATAAAGGTAGTGTTCTGTCTAATACCCTGGACCTACTGTACTGTAGCGATACTGTAAGTGTACTGTATGTCACATTTAGAAATGTCCCCCTTAAGTTTTGAAGACAGTACAGTACACTATGCCCTCCTGAGTGATTAGGTGCAGGGTACTAGAATGAACAATTCCATTGATTGTGATGTCATAAAGATGCTGTCAATGTTGAATTTCATTGACTGTACAGTATGCTGCCATTATACTGTATATATATTTTTACAGGGCTGGTAGCACGACGGCACAGGAGGCGGAACAGGCGCCGCCAAGCTGGTAAGTATTGTCAAATACAGTAGTGTACAGAACATAGTGATTTCTATAGTCCCACCCCCCTGTCCTGACCATCACAGATAACTCGCTGCAATCCGGATGGGAGAGAGGGTGGGACACTTCCTGTGAGATCTGGTTGCCCGTGATGTTAAGAATGTCTGTTTACAAAACTAACTGTAAATATTAAACACACAGTATAAATAACATTGTAGATAGCTGAATACCCGTGCTGCGCTACGGGATGAGGATGGTAAATTACAGTGATAGTTGTTTGTTAATTTACGTTTGACAGCTTCACTTACAGCACTGTTATTTTTTTTCTCGCAGTACCACCACCACCACCACCACCACCACCACCACCACCACCTGCGCTGCCAGGTATTGTGTAACGAGAATTCTGGTGCGACTGTCATCGTTACACTACTGTACATGTGTCCTGGATACTGTATAGTACATGTTACAAATTGACAGCTTCACTTACAGCACTGTTGTTTTTTTTCTCACAGTACCACCACCACCACCACCACCACCTGCACTGCCAGGTATTGTGTAACGAGAATTCTGGTGTGACTGTCATCATTACACTACTGTACATGTGTCCTGGATACTGTATAGTACATGTTACAAATTGACAGCTTCACTTACAGCACTGTTGTTTTTTTTCTCACAGTACCACCACCACCACCACCACCACCACCACCTGCGCTTTCAGGTATTGTGTAACGAGAATTCTGGTGCGACTGTCATCGTTACACTACTGTACATGTGTCCTGGATACTGTATAGTACATGTTACAAATTGACAGCTTCACTTACAGCACTGTTGTTTTTTTTCTCACAGTACCACCACCACCACCACCTGCACTGCCAGGTATTGTGTAACGAGAATTCTGGTGCGACTGTCATCGTTACACTACTGTACATGTGTCCTGGATACTGTATAGTACATGTTACAAATTGACAGCTTCACTTACAGCACTGTTGTTTTTTTTCTCACAGTACCACCACCACCACCACCACCACCTGCACTGCCAGGTATTGTGTAACGAGAATTCTGGTGCGACTGTCATCATTACACTACTGTACATGTGTCCTGGATACTGTATAGTACATGTTACAAATTGACAGCTTCACTTACAGCACTGTTGTTTTTTCTCACAGTACCACCACCACCACCACCACCACTACCACCGTCTGACCAGCAGAGCTCCGGAAGTGGTAATCATTATTTTTGTTACAGACACACTAGTTTCCTACAGTATTACTGTAATTTTTTTATTTTACAATACTTGTTATCTTGTACACACAGACCGCCTCGTTATTGATACGGAGCCAGAGGAGGAGGAGGAGGAAATGTGGGAGCCTTCAGGCCAGCCTGGTAAGAATTGTAATCTACTGTACAGTACTCTACATTCTACATTCATTGATTTATTAACAGTACCAATGGCTTGGGTTTGCGTGACCAGTGGTCAGGATTCCAGCAGTCAAGTGACCGACAGCGGTATCCTGATTGCAGAAATCCCATTGACTTTTCTTTTTGTTTTTTTTATATTCAACACAGATGTCACTTACGTGGACTCTGAGTCGGAGGAGCTACAGTATAGTAAGTACAGTAGGATTTTCTCAAGCCCATTCTTAAAAGTATTGACCAAGTCCACTTTTATTACTTTTCAGGCAGGGAATTCCAAACATGTACTGTACAGTATTTCCCTCACTGTGAAGACCCCTTTTCGCCTCTGTGTGCGAAATCGCCTCTCCTCCAACACGAGTTAAATACAGGCACAGTACAGTACTGTATGTCCCCTACCACTGGACAGTCATTCTGCTCCTACTGTATTATGAATATATCTCTGCCTCCTGTAGCACTGTACTACTGTGCAATTTTGTAGTAACTGTACTCTACTGTATTTTGTTTATAATATTTTTTTATTTTCCACTCAGTAATTATTGACAGTGAGGAGGAAGGGGAGAAGAAGCCCTCTCCCCAACTTGGTAAGTAAACTAAAGTATTGTACTGTACTGTACATTGTGTTAAACCAATGGGTTGGGTTTGCATGACCAGCAGTCAGGATTCTAGCGGTCAGGTGACCGACAGTGGCATCCTGATTGCAGCAATCCCAACAGGGTGAGGTACGGTATCCTAACCCTCCTCCACTACCCCCTGATTCTGGCCTCGACATTCTCGTCTCTGTGTGCGAAATCTACTCTCCTCCTCCAATTCCTGACTGAATTTTTGCTTTACTGTATTCAACACAGAATACAAAAGTATATTTCATGGAATTTTTGCTTTCACAGGCCCTACACTGTCACAGGCGGTGGCGGAGGAGGAGGACCAGGACTCTCTGTCCCTCACCACACTGCACCCATTAAGTAAGTCCAGTCCGGTACATCTTGCCTCTGTAGAGCCAGTTTGAGCAAGGAGAGATTGATTGCTTCTTTTTTAGGTGGGAGCCCAAACCAACCAGTCATTTCAGCCACAGTCGTGTGGCAGACCCTGTTTATACAACATAAGGGTGGGTGGGAGGGCCCAAGCACAATTCCATCTTGCACCACTTGGGTCACTTAGCTTAGTCATCCAGCGACCTCGGTGTTCAGAATAGACTGGAAATGAGTAGAAATTATGGTCATTGAGGTTAATAACACTATACAGTAGGATCAAAAATACCCCTAAATTCTACGATTTAAGCTGTTTTTGAGAGGTTTTTGAAAAAAAGCACCAGGATCCAAAACAAGTCCGAATCCAAAAGCAAAACACAAAACCCGAAAAATTTCCGGTGCACATCTCCAGTTTTAATAAAGTCCAGGAGGGAAACATTCTCCTGATGAAGACACTGTACTGCAAGCAATAGGACACGAGGATGTGCACTGAGACTGGAGGGGGGAAGGTTCAGGGGGAATTTTAAGAAAAAATACTTCACAGAAAGTGCAGTGGACAAGTGGAATAGCCTCCCATCAGAGGTGGTAGAGCCTAAAACAGTAGAGCTACAGTATTTAAACATGCATGGAAGAGACATAAGGATATCCTTACAAAGAAATAAAGATCAAATAAGCTTTGATGTAAAAAATGGTAAAAAAAAAAGAGGCAGATTAGATGGGCAAAGTGGTTCTTACAGTATTTGTCGTCAAATTCAATGTTTCTGTATGTACAGTACAGTACAACATTGTGTTTAAAATAGTAAAGTAGTGTATTTCCTGGAATGAACCTTTTTTTTCTCATTAATGTTTTTTCACAGGCCCTACACTGGAACAGGCCGCCGAGGAGGAGGATGATGAGGATGATGAGGCGGCATTTAGTGGTAAGAATTATCACTGACATTGATTTGATTCCACCAGAGTAGCACTTTTCATCAGATTTTTCTGGAAAATGCGTAGAAATCGGATAAAAATTGCACAAATCGGAATAGTGGATGGGGGACTTTAGATGATTGTTTTTGTTTGAACTGGTGATATTGCCCATACAGTAGCAACCAATCACATTCCACATTAACATTTATCTACAGTAGTTACACTTACAGACGATAATGCAGTACAGTAGGTAATATTTGTAATTGTCAGAGAAGTATCTTCATATACTGTAGTTAGAATTCTCATATTTGCTATACAGGAGCAAACCGCTTCATCAGTGAGGTTCCTGCTTCCAGTGTAATAGGTTGTGGTTTCTAATCCTGGGTGTGATACTTGTAAAATGTGTATATTCAGTATAATAAAGAGGGTGTGACTTGTAAGGTGCGTGGACCAGTGAGGAAGTCTGCCACTAAAAAGACAGCGACAGCTATCAATTAACTTAATTCAATGGTGTCACAGAATAGGAGGAGAGGTTCCCCTCCTTCAGAGCAGGAGCCCGGCGGCAGATGACTCCGTTGCCTCCCAGAGTTCTGCCTCTGTGGATAACATCACCTGTTCTAAAAAAAACTCCCATCTTACTAAATCTCTCTCTCTCTCTCTCTCTCTCTCTCTCTCTCTCTCTCTCTCTCTCTCCCCCCATGTCACTGTCTCTCCATTCATCTCTCTCTCTAGATACTGTCAGTGATGAATTTCCCATTAGGCACGAGAGGCACGTACTGTACCTAGGGGCGGCATCTGTTTGGGGGCCGCAGTTGGATGCTTACAGTATGCTGATACTGTCATCCCAAAAATTACCACTACAGTAACTGCTAAATATTTTAAGTGTACTGTACAATATGCACATACAGTACAGTACTGTACAGTATGCATAATTCAAAGCAAAAAAGAGTTGCTACCTTAGTCTAGTCATAATCACCGGCATACGGGCCACTCACAAATTTTCTGATGGTCTCGGTGGGGTCCCTTGGAATCACCATGCCTGTCACAAGCATACCTTTTTTTACCCACCTGTCACTAGGCCTGGACACTAGTGTACTATTACTATACTTTTTACTGTATACTGTATCTTATAATATTCTTCTCTTTTACCCACAGACGACGAGCCAGAATACCATTTTGGTAAATAAATATACTGTACAGTAGCAATAGTTGGTACTGCAATTACAGTATTTTTTTTCTCCAACATTACTTTAAGTCCAACTGATATGACTAACTGTATTTTATCTTTTTACAGTCCGTCGCCAACCAGTGGAGGAGACACCTGGTAATAAAATAGAAATACATAATGCACTGTACTGTATTCTAACTTACTGTAACATGTATAACACTGAGCTGATCATCTTCACACCCTCTGACATAACCTTACAGTACATACTGTACTTTCTCTCCTTTTTCACCCTCTTCACTACACAAATGCATGCTGCGTTTCCTGACTACTGATATAATAGTGTGTAGAGCGTAGCGAGGCACCGTGCCCACCGCGTGGCGAGCGAAGCAAGCATGCAAGGGGCTGCTTTCCGCTCGCCGCCCCTGTCGGGATTGTGTGGTCGGGATTCCGGCGTCTGTATTTTGACTGCCGGGATCCCGTCCAGCGGGATTACGTACTGATCTCCAGTCTGAGCCTGCCCTAGGCATAGGCATACTTGCCAAATGCCTAGGGGCACAAGCAGCTTCTGCTGATTAATATGATATGCAGCATGCCTACAGTATATTCTGTGCATACAAAATGCATTACTAATGTGCAGCATTATGTGTATACAGTACTTTGTTGTGTAACATATACTGTAGCAAGGGCACTACTGTGTGGTCTAATGTGAACAAAGAGCAATATGATGTGATGCAATGTGAATAAGTGGGAATACTTTGAGGAGTAATGTGGTACTATCATATGATGTAACGAGAATAAGAGACACTATTGCATGATATGTTGTGAATAAAGTTGCAGTACTGTGTGGCGTCATTTCAGATTGGGGAATTACTGTGTGGCCATGCCCCTTCCCAGCAAGAACATGCACCGTTTTGGGATGCACACCGAATGTGCACACTGTTGCTATTTTAAACATACAGTAGGTTGGAGGAGCACCAAAATGAGGACTGCTATGGTTGAGGGGTGATGGTGCTGGGAAAGGGGTACAGGGTCAGAGGCGGAAATAGCATCTGTGCAAGGGGGCAGCATCCAAAAACTTGACTAGGGAATCATATTATTTATGGCTGGCTCTGAGTACAGTCCACTATTATTGATAGTACTCCCTACAACACCACCTACAGTACTGTAACCCTCTTTTTTCTGAAGCGGTCATGAAATGTCATGACTGCTAATACATAAATGTCTACAGTATTTGTACTGTGGTGTTTTATTCCTTTGACAATTTGTTTATGACCTATTGAAGCTAAACTCTTGTACAGTACTTTATATTTTGAATACCAGCAATACAGTATAATACTGTACCTACAGTATACAGTAATAATTGTTTAGTATTTGAATGTGACTAAATGTTTTTTTTTCTCCAATATAGTGCCAATGATTTATGGGGGCCCCAGACAGGGGCAAGATAGGTGGGCTGGCCCAGAAGCGGGCAGGCAGCAGCCCACTTATACAAGAGGTAAACTAAAGCAATGTTTAAATTACCTCGACAGCATACAGTAGTGTTTGATTTACTGTACTGACAATACAGTACTGTACATTGTAAATAACAAGATTGTCTAATATAGAGTAAAGTACTGTATTGCCATTACTACACTGTAAAGTATTCAGTATTTGTTTTGTAATACTGTCCTTTTTTTCCCACAGAACAGTTGCAGCATGCCATCCAGCTCCTGCGGGTGGTGGTCCACCTCTTAGTGGACCACTTTTTTAATTTGTTATTAAGAGCATTTTAATTTTTTATTTTTTTTTAATAAATATGTTTGTTATTGTACTCCATTGTATAGTATCTTTTTCTACTGTATAAGATAGGCATACTGTACACCATACAATTATCTGGCAGATAATCTGCAAGATCTGGCTGTTTGTAATGAAATTCTCTCCTAATTTAGCTGTGGTGTACCTCCTGAGTGTGCTGGGGTGCTTTCTGGCCAGTTTGGGGTGATTTGGAGCAAGTTTGGTCGGCCATCTGGCCGACATGTGCTGTCGACTGTTTGGCAAACATGTGTTTTCCCTCCAGCATGTGTGTGTCAGGCATTTTGTGTGTGTCAGGCATTTTGTGTGTGTCAGGCATTGCTGTGTGGTTCCACAAATGTTAGCGTGTCAAAGTGCTGACCACTGACACCACTATTTCACTTTGGACCGCATGCCTTTTGTGGAACCACACAGCCCAGCATGACTTATTGCTGGGCTGTGTGGTTCCACAAATGTTAGCGTGTCAAAGTGCTGACCACTGACACCACTATTTCACTTTGGACCGCATGCCTTTTGTGGAACCACACAGCCCAGCATGACTTATTGCTGGGCTGTGTGGTTCCACAAATTTTCTTGGAAAACAAATGAACATGAGTGTCTTTACTTTAATACTTTTTTTTTTTTTCCCCACAGATATCTATATACACAAGAAAAGAATGTAACGAAGAACAAACTACTTTTTTGTTTTAATTAACTTTCAAACTTTATTTAAAAAAAACACCTTTTTTTTCTTCAATAAACTTTTAAAAATAGAAGTTTCCTGTGGTTTTTATTAAAATATGAAATGCAAGATGCCTAACCAAGTTGTTTTACATACAGTATACCACTCTTAATTGAATTCCCATCATACAGTAGTACTAATTTATACAGTACAGGAAGTTGGGAATACAAACATTGGAAACCACGTCATGTTTATTTTAAGAAACACTTTATTTACGGACAAAATCATTTGGAACATGTATCATCACACATACTGTATTGTAATAAGAAAGCCAACATCACACATACTGTACGGTACTTTAATCAAAAGGTAACAGCACAAATACAGTAACAATATCAACTTTAACATTTTTATAATTTATTTTTTTGTGGTGGTGGTGCGGGGTAATGGTTTTTGTACTTTATTTTTAGGTTTTGCTTTTTTGAATTATTTTTCGTTTTTGTCTTTTGCTTTTTAACACTGTCGCATACAGACACCAGAATAGAGGACTGACAACAGCAGCCCCTGGATGGAAACGCAGCCCAAGGCCCCAGATGGACACAGCACAATGGACTCGGCTGCTACTGGATAGATACAGCAGCGCCCAAAAAATCAACAGGAATAAAAGGGGCAACTTGTACCAGGCCCTTACATTACCAGGAATGTGGTGAGCCAAGTTCATGCACTCCCCTTTGAGTAACCGAGCTGCTCCAAGTGGATTCAGCACAGTGCATGCAGCCCCAGAAAATGTACAGGTCATACAGGTACATTGACACAATTTTTTAGCTTCAGCTGTGTGAAGCTGATGTGCTGAAGCTAGGAGGTAGGTAATGATCTGGTTTCATCATAGTGGAGCTTCCAAGTAATTTTCCTCTTCGTTCTCAGCGCAGCGTTTATGGTATCCCTTATCTTCCTCTTTTCTGGATCACCAATCCTCACGCGGCGTTCACACCTAGCCATGATGTCATGTACCAGATTTTTGGGCAGCGGAAGTTTGCCCTTGGAACCATCAAAGTTCACACGATTGGCCCACGTCAAGTATTTGTCGTACTGTACATGGTGCTGGAACAGAGAATATGCATATTTCTGAATATGTCCATTTGAAGCTCTGTACAGATGGTCGTCCAGGGAAGTTGAGATGACAGCCAGGGCAATATTGTTCAGAGAGCCTCCGAATGTATTGAGAAGTGGCCTGTGAGCAGGTGTGCTGGTCATCATTGGTGTTCCTGGCAACAGCACACTTGAATCCAGGCCTCTGCGGTCGTCCAGCCCGCTGCGGTCGTCCAGCCCTCTGCGGTACTCCAGGCCTCCTCTGCGGTCCTCCAGGCCTCCTCTGCGGTCGTCCAGGCCTCCTCTGCGGTCGTCCAGGCCTCCTCTGCGGTCGTCCAGGCCTCTTCTGCGGTCCTCCAGGCCTCCTCTGCGGTCGTCCAAGCCGCTGACTTCGTCCAGTCCGCTGCTGTGGTCCAGGCCTCTGCGGTCCTCCAGGGCTCCTCTACGGTCGTCCAGGCCTCCTCTACGGTTGTCCAGGCCTCCTCTGCGGTCCTCCAGGTTTCCTCTGCGGTCCTCCAGGTTTCCTCTGCGGTCCTCCAGGTCTCTTCTGCGGTCCTCCAGGCCTCCTCTGCGGTCGTCCAAGTCGCTGACTTCGTCCAGTCCGCTGCTGTGGTCCAGTCCGCTGCTGTGGTCCAGGCCTCTGCGGTCCTCCAGGTTTCCTCTGCGGTCCTCCAGGTTTCCTCTGCGGTCCTCCAGGTTTCCTCTGCGGTCGTCCAGGTTTCCTCTGCGGTCGTCCAGGTTTCCTCTGCGGTCGTCCAGGCCTCCTCTGCGGTCGTCCAGGCCTCCTCTGCGGTCGTCCAGGCCTCCTCTGCGGTCGTCCAGGCCTCCTCTGCGGTCGTCCAGGCCTCTTCTGCGGTCCTCCAGGCCTCCTCTGCGGTCGTCCAAGCCGCTGACTTCGTCCAGTCCGCTGCTGTGGTCCAGGCCTCTGCGGTCCTCCAGGGCTCCTCTACGGTCGTCCAGGCCTCCTCTACGGTCGTCCAGGCCTCCTCTGCGGTCCTCCAGGTTTCCTCTGCGGTCCTCCAGGTTTCCTCTGCGGTCCTCCAGGTCTCTTCTGCGGTCCTCCAGGCCTCCTCTGCGGTCGTCCAAGTCGCTGACTTCGTCCAGTCCGCTGCTGTGGTCCAGTCCGCTGCTGTGGTCCAGGCCTCTGCGGTCCTCCAGGTTTCCTCTGCGGTCCTCCAGGTTTCCTCTGCGGTCCTCCAGGTTTCCTCTGCGGTCGTCCAGGTTTCCTCTGCGGTCGTCCAGGTTTCCTCTGCGGTCCTCCAGGCCTCCTCTGCGGTCGTCCAAGCCGCTGACTGCGTCCAGTCCGCTGCTGTGGTCCAGGCCTCTGCGGTCCTCCAGGCCTCCTCTACGGTCGTCCAGGCCTCCTCTACGGTCGTCCAGGCCTCCTCTACGGTCCTCCAGGTTTCCTCTGCGGTCCTCCAGGTCTCTTCTGCGGTCCTCCAGGCCTCCTCTGCGGTCGTCCAAGTCGCTGACTTCGTCCAGTCCGCTGCTGTGGTCCAGGCCTCCTCTACGGTCGTCCAGGCCTCCGCTGCGGTCCTCCAGGTTTCCTCTGCGGTCGTCCAGGTTTCCTCTGCGGTCCTCCAGGTCTCTTCTGCGGTCCTCCAGGCCTCCTCTGCGGTCGTCCAAGCCGCTGACTTCGTCCAGTCCGCTGCTGTGGTCCAGGCCTCTGCGGTCCTCCAGGGCTCCTCTACGGTCGTCCAGGTCTCCTCTGCGGTCGTCCAGGTCTCCTCTGCGGTCCTCCAGGCCTCCTCTGCGGTCGTCCAAGCCGCTGACTTCGTCCAGTCCGCTGCGGTCCTCCAGGCCTCCTCTGCGGTCCTCCAGGCCTCCTCTGCGGTCCTCCAGGCCTCGGTCGTCCAGGCCGCTGACTTGAACCGCTTGGTGGTGTGTTGCAATTATGGTGCGGCAAACTCCAACTTGCCATTCTTCCCTCGTTTGTTCAATGACTTTCTTCATGGCTTCTACCATCTGTTCCTTTATGCCTTCTTTAAGGCCAGCCACATCGGTCTGCAGCTGATTGACCTGTCCACCAACTTCTGACTCCATATTGGTCACCTTACTGAGTAGCTCCTTTAGTAAAACAGGACAGGTACACTGGCAGTCCTGCACTTTGGTGTTCACATCTGTGAAATGCAACCTTCTTCGTGGTGAATGTGTCATGTCTTCTTGTCCAGGGGTGGCTACATGGTCCAAAAAAGAAGCTTCCTGATGCAGCGTGTTTGTCACGTCCTCTAGCACCGGTATTTCCAGATTCATTGGCTGAACACTGTGATCTGCAGGAGATGGAACAATTACATCATTTGCCACACCACATATCAGCTCCAACTTATTATTCTTTGCCTTGGCATTTTTTCGTGGTTTCACCACATTTTCTTTCTGAGCCACCTTGGCAGTTTTCTTCTTCTTTTGTGGGACTACTGCAGCAAGTTTCTGTGCCACTGATGGGTGGGTTTTGGCACTCCCGTAAAATCTGGTAGTCTGCATTCTTTGTCTTTTGTCTAAAAATATAAAAACCACAATAAGAAAACATGTAAAGCACAGCATGCTAAAAATAGCAAACAACTGTACATTTTCAAATAAAGTGCACAACAGTAAAGTGCAAATACTGTACAGTATTATACTTTTTTCCCTGTGCCTCCCAACATGAACCTCTGCAGGAGGGACAGAATGCTCTGTTACGGACTTCAGTTTAAATATACAGTATGATTACCATCACCTGTGCGAACAACTATACTGTACAGTAGTTACTGTATTTGATAAGATAGGTGTTTCACCACAAGTGATAGCAATCATTCAGTACTACTGCACATAGTACACCGGGATAAGCGAGGTCTATGTACATTACGTTATACCGAGCTGGATCGCTTAGCAACCTGACAAAATGGCCGCCGACCGTGAACTCCCAGCACGTGGCAGCGCTTGGATATGGAGTGAGATACAGTATGGTACAGTCCAGGGGGCAATGCTGAAGGAGCGTCACAATCCCCTAGCTCAATTACCAGAGCCATCTTAACAGCAGTGTGGGCCCCTGGACACAGCAATGCACTGGGGCCCCTACCCACCCACCAGCGGAAGGGGTGGGGGGAGCTATCAGCGGCAGCTTTGATGTTCCGCGGGGGATAGGGGGGGTTCTATCTTTCGCTCAGTATGTACAGTAGGACCTGGAGAAATAATTTCTGCTAATTATTCCTTTACTGCACAGATGGGGCAGGAAGGAGAACACTAAACTGTAGAAGGGGGCATTGTGCTGAATGAAGGGGCCCTGGTACATGACTTCCAGGGTGGTAGGGGGTGTTTAATACACAGGGGAGGAGTGGATAATGGAGTGGGCTTAATATTCATCATTTTCCGGGGGTCAGGGCAGCGTGCTTTACTGCAGATATCTCCAGTTCCTGGAAATACTGTAGATTTCTTAGCTCTAATGGGGAAAAAAAAACTAGAGTCCCACCTGTCAGGAGGTACTGGGGACACTTGTCAGGAGATACTGGGGACACCTGTCAGGACGTACTGGGGACTTGGGGATCAGACTTTAGAAGCCAGAGCAATCCACCGACAAAAATATAAAACTGCATATTACAGTAGGAGTGTGGAGCTGGAGCAGGGAACAGCTGCTTGAAGGCTGATATCTCTGGTTCTGGGCATAGTAGAGGCAAGCTGCCAGTGTCCACTGAAAGGGGGGAGTCACAGCTTTTGGAGTATACCCTCCGAAAAACTCTAAGGCAAAAAGAAACCTAGATATCTGGCTGTGAAAAACAATTAACAGGTTTGGATGGGGACCACTGCTTTGAAGCCTGCTATCTCTGGTTCCCCAGGGCCGATTTTCAAAAATCTGGTACCCCTGGAAAGAGGGGACCCTCAGCTATCAGACTAGGTCCCTTTTACTCCTGGGGCCCTTGGGCAAGAGCCCATTGAGCCCATATGAAAAGACGGCCCTGTCAATTACACCGGCGAGGTCTATGCACATTACGGTATACCGAGCTGGATCGCTTAGCAACCTGACAAAATGGCCGCCGACCGTGAACTCCCAGCACGTGGCAGCGCTCGGATATGTAGTGAGATACAGTATGGCATACATTTCACACTCCAGGGGGCAATGCTGAAGGAGCGTCACAATCCCCTAGCTCAATTACACCGGGATAAGCGAGGTCTATGCACATTACGGTATACCGAGCTGGATCGCTTAGCAACCTGACAAAATGGCCGCCGACCGTGAACTCCCAGCACGTGGCAGCGCTCGGATATGTAGTGAGATACAGTATGGCATACATTTCACACTCCAGGGGGCAATGCTGAAGGAGCGTCACAATCCCCTAGCTCAATTACACCGGGATAAGCGAGGTCTATGCACATTACGGTATACCGAGCTGGATCGCTTAGCAACCTGACAAAATGGCCGCCGACCGTGAACTCCCAGCACGTGGCAGCGCTCGGATATGTAGTGAGATACAGTATGGCATACATTTCACACTCCAGGGGGCAATGCTGAAGGAGCGTCACAATCCCCTAGCTCAATTACACTGGGATAAGCGAGGTCTATGCACATTACGGTATACCGAGCTGGATCGCTTAGCAACCTGACAAAATGGCCGCCGACCGTGAACTCCCAGCACGTGGCAGCGCTCGGATATGTAGTGAGATACAGTATGGCATACATTTCACACTCCAGGGGGCAATGCTGAAGGAGCGTCACAATCCCCTAGCTCAATTACACTGGGATAAGCGAGGTCTATGCACATTACGGTATACCGAGCTGGATCGCTTAGCAACCTGACAAAATGGCCGCCGACCGTGAACTCCCAGCACGTGGCAGCGCTCGGATATGTAGTGAGATACAGTATGGCATACATTTCACACTCCAGGGGGCAATGCTGAAGGAGCGTCACAATCCCCTAGCTCAATTACACTGGGATAAGCGAGGTCTATGCACATTACGGTATACCGAGCTGGATCGCTTAGCAACCTGACAAAATGGCCGCCGACCGTGAACTCCCAGCACGTGGCAGCGCTCAAATATGGAGTGAGAGATGGTATACATTTTAAAATACACCGGGATAAGTTGTACAGGCCAGGGAGCAATGCACAGGGACATTCATCATTTACGTATGTAAATAATTGTAAACCGTAAATGAAAGAATTACCGGTCAAATACTGTATGACGAAACTGTGTCAATGAGCTGGAACACGTGAGCCTAGCAGAAGTTTTCGAAGGCAGAAACAGAGAGCAAATTATCAGGAGATTTCTGAAAGGTCGGAGAAGATCCAGACAGCAAGTCTGCCTACGAGGAAACAGCTTTGCAAAGTGGGTAGCGGGCGGTGACTGAGACGCTCTTTTATTCACATTCAAAAGTACAGTATGCTCTGTGATTGGTGTAAGGATGAATGCGCCTATATTGGCACCAATCACAGCGGTAAGAATTCCTTTTGTGTGAATGTGAATAAAAGAGCGTCTCAGTCACCGCCCCGCTACCCACTTTGCAAAGCTGTTTCCTCGTAAGCAGACTTGCTGTGTGGATCTTCTCCGACCTTTCAGAAATCTCCTCATAATTTGCTCTCTGTTTCTGCCTTCGAAAACTTCTGCTAGGCTCACGTGTTCCAGCTCATTGACACAGTTTCGTCATACAGTATTTGACCGGTAATTCTTTCATTTACGGTTTACAATTATTTATATACGTAAATGATGAATGTCCCTGTGCATTGCTCCCTGGCCTGTACAACTTATCCCGGTGTATTTTAAAATGTATACCATCTCTCACTCCATATTTGAGCGCTGCCACGTGCTGGGAGTTCACGGTCGGCGGCCATTTTGTCAGGTTGCTAAGCGATCCAGCTCGGTATACCGTAATGTGCATAGACCTCGCTTATCCCAGTGTAATTGAGCTAGGGGATTGTGACGCTCCTTCAGCATTGCCCCCTGGAGTGTGAAATGTATGCCATACTGTATCTCACTACATATCCGAGCGCTGCCACGTGCTGGGAGTTCACGGTCGGCGGCCATTTTGTCAGGTTGCTAAGCGATCCAGCTCGGTATACCGTAATGTGCATAGACCTCGCTTATCCCAGTGTAATTGAGCTAGGGGATTGTGACGCTCCTTCAGCATTGCCCCCTGGAGTGTGAAATGTATGCCATACTGTATCTCACTACATATCCGAGCGCTGCCACGTGCTGGGAGTTCACGGTCGGCGGCCATTTTGTCAGGTTGCTAAGCGATCCAGCTCGGTATACCGTAATGTGCATAGACCTCGCTTATCCCGGTGTAATTGAGCTAGGGGATTGTGACGCTCCTTCAGCATTGCCCCCTGGACTGTGAAATGTATGCTATACTGTATCTCACTACATATCCGAGCGCTGCCACGTGCAGGGGGTTCACGGTCGGTGGCCATTTTTAGTGTGCATAGAACTCGCTTATCCACATAGGCCCCTGTGTTTTTAACTACTATATTGAGATGCACATTTCTAGGCCTACAGTATTTAATATACAGTAAGCAGCATTGTTGTTAGGCAATAATTGAAGAATTTACATACAGTACTGACATGTACTGTATGTAATGCTTGTACATCATGTCAGTCGACCCTTATGCTGTACACTACTGTAAGTCTCACAGGGCCCATGCACTTCCAAGGAGGGTTATTTACTGTACTGTATCTGTTTCATACAGGAAACTAATTGCAGTCCATAACACTGAAGTGGTATTTTCAGTACTGTACAGTATACAATACTTAAATTTGAACATCAGGTACTGGATAGTAAACATGTACAGTATTAACTTCTATCATAAAACTCTTATGCATTTTCAGATGTGTAAATTTTAGACTACAGTATTCACAAATGTTTTTTCTCCATACAGGAATTATAGTTGGACAACATGCCAGTAACTATCAACAAAACGATGAGCAAGATAATCGCCAACATGAAAAAAGAAAATAAAACCATCAAAGAGATCCATGCATGGCTCAAGGAAAGTGGCATTATAGTCACTTTAGAAACGGTGCGCTATCATGCATTCGAGAGAACAACGCCCAGATTTGTATTTCCTACAAAATGCACATGGTACGTACTGTACACTACTGTAATGTTTAAATGACTTGCTTTATACCATAAACAATTTTTTTGAAATAAAATAAAAACTTCATCAATTGTAACTGTGATTGTGCTGTTCATGAATTCATATTTTTCATACTGTATTGTACTGTAGGAGAGTGCAACAAATTGTGGAGGAACTAACTCGTGAGGATGATGAGCGTACTGCTCTGCAAATAAAACGAATTCTCCATTCCAAGTATGACCTGGACATATTGGCCACCAGCATCAGAAGGATGCGACGGAAAATGGGATGGACCTTTGGCGCAACAAGGTAAAATACTGAAAGCAGTATAAACCATACAGTAAATGCACTGTTAATAATCCCTTGATACGTGATATAATAATGCCATAAATCATTATACAGAGTGTGTACTTTATACTATATACAGTATGTGTGTGTGTATATACTGTATATATTCTATCCCAAAAGAGATACCTACTGTATAGGCACTCAGAGACAGCAATGAAGCATTGCCGGCTTATTGTGATGATTACATACTTTATACTGTGTGTGTGTGTGTGTGTGTGTGTGTGTGTGTGTGTGTGTGTGTGTGTGTGTGTGTGTGTGTCTGTGTGTGTGTGTGTGTGTACAGTATGTATATATATATTACTCTGTATGTACCTTAATGTACTGTATGTACAGTTTAATGTATACAGTAGGTATATAATACAGTATACTGCACATACAGTCTACTGTATATACAGTAATCTGTAAATCTGTAATTTCATAACTGTATCTGATTTCATTATTTTTGGCTCTTCACAGGATATCTCCAATGATAAGAGATGTGAATAAAGAAAAGAGAGTGGAACAGGCACGGCGATGGATTGAGAGTGGTGAAACATTTGATGATGTCATTTTCACAGATGAATCGTCTGTTGCCCTTGAGCGGTTCTCCAGAATGTCATTCAGGAAACGTAACCATATCTCTTTAAAACCACGCCCAAAGCATCCATTGAAAGTCCATGTATGGGGAGGCATATCACGATTAGGAGCTGGTCCCCTATTATTTTTCGAAGGTACAGTACTATACTTTATTCTGTGCCTGTGTTCTGTAAAAATACATGCTGTACTGTAGAGTACGTGTAACTGCACAATAAAAGGAGTTGCTTATTAATGAACAACATTTTTTGATTTCTGTAGGAATCATGGATAAGAAATTTTTCCAAGAAACAATAGTAGAGGAATGTATGGTGCCATTTGTGAATAAATATTACCCAACTCACCATAGGATATTCCAAGACAATGATCCTAAACACTCCGCCTCAGCCAAATTTATGGAAGAGAAAGGTATGAATTGGGAACGCACACCACCAGAGTGAGTATTCTTTCAACAGTGTACAAGTAAAATTTTGGATAGCACTCTAGTACTGTAAAAAAAAAAATTGTTTAATAAACAGTACAATATTGTATGTTTAATTTTCTCTATTTACTGTAATGTAATTAATTTTTTCTATACGCTTTTTTTTAATTTTTATATAGATCACCAGACATGAACCCAATCGAATTAGTGTGGGCTCAATTGAAGAGGTACGTTAGGAGTGTTGCAAAGCCAACAACAAAACAGCAACTGGTGGATGGGATAAAGAAATTTTGGCTAGAAGTACTCACACCTGAACATTGTAATAATTATATAAATCACCTGTATAAAGTATTACCTGTTGTAGTCGAAAGAAATGGTCAAGCCACAAATATGTAGTTCTGTACTGTATTTTCTGTTTAAAATTTTAAATTGGTGCATTATTAAAAAAAATTATAAAATTGCCTTTGTCTGATTATTGCATAAACTAATGTAGAATATTATACAGTAGTAATGTTATTGATGTGTATGAACAGTTATTTTCAGTTTTATAAGAGTACTGTACATTTTGATCAGTGCAGTACATGGAATCGGATGTTGTAATACTTTTTTTTTACATTAATATTGATGTTTTTCCAATAAATATTCAATTTTACAGTATGATACGGTACAGTACATGAGGGTACCTGTACAGTATGATACGTCATTATGGGGGAGAAATACTGTATCCACTAAATGTACAGTAAAATGTTTTTTTCTTATTACAAACACACAAATGCATCTCAGATGGAAATATGCTATACACAGCAGACAGCTTATGGTGACAGAACTTCCCTACTGTATCCCCACCCATAGTCGTGGTATATTTTAGATTGCCTAATGAGACACTCCTGCAGCATTGCCAATGATTCATGTAAAACCTGTGTGCAAACAGTATCTGTATTGAATGCAAAGTACAGTAAGAGTACAGTATACAGTATTATCAGAGCCAAACCTGACCAACATGATGCCCTAGGCTAGATTTTGGCTGATGCCCTCTTGCACAGATGCTACGTAGTTCCGCCTCTAACCCTGCACCCCTTTCCCAGCACCATCACCCATTTTGGCGCTCCTACCCCCTATAATCTAAATAAGAACAATGTGCACATTTAGTGCCAGCCCAAAACAGTGTACAGTATGTTCTTGCTGGGAAGGGGCATGGTAACACAATAATACCCGAAGATGAAATGACACAACACAGTACTGCAACTTTATTCACATTATATCATGCAGTGGTGTCTCTTATTCTCATGACATCATATCATAGTACCACATTACTCCTAACAGTAATGCCCCTTATTCACATTACACCCCACCACATTCATCTTTATTTACATTAGACCACAGGTTCTCAAACTCAGTCCTCAGGACCCCACACAGTGCAGGTTTTGCAGGTCTCACAGAATCACAAGTGAAAAAATTAGCTCCACCTACTGTATGGACCTTCTAAAATGTGTCAGTTAGTAATGAATACATCTGTGCACTTGCTGGTTTACCTGCAAAACATGCACTGTGTGGGGTCCTGAGGACCAAGTTTGAGAACCACTGCATTAGACCATGCAGTAGTGCCCTTTCCTTATGTTACACCAGAAAATATTGTAGTACACCTTATACACATACAGTACAGTAATGCCACACATTAGTAATGCATTTCATATTTAAATTTTCTGATTTAATTTCATAGAGCCGCAGTCACTCACAGAATATAGGCATGTACTGTAGCATCTCATTTTATTCAGCAGAAGCTGATTATTCCCGTTTGGCTAGTTTGCCGCCTCTGTACAGTATATTACAATAGAAAAAAGTTATAGTGTCAGTGAAAAAAGCACCTCATGACAGATACTGTACACAAGCTCATGTCTAAATACTGTATACTGTAAGCAGTGACATTAAGGGGTACAGTACTGTATATGCAATTGCGGTCGAATTCCGGCAGGAATACGGAAAAAATGGACACGGGATCCCCCATCTTTTTAGAACCAGCACCGGGCTCTGCGCCTGGTCCTGGTGCAAAAAATAAGGGGGACAAAAAAGCGTAGGGGTTCCCCATATTTTTTGAATCAGCACTGGGCTCCACTAGCTGGACAGATAATGCACAGCCGGGGGACACTTTTATACCGGTCCCTGCGGCCATGGAATTAAATACCCAACTAGTCACACCTGGCCGGAGTACCCTGGAGGAGTGGGGGCCCCTTAAATCAAGGGGACCCCCCCTCCAGCCACTCGATTATCTCTATCACCCCTGTGTATTGTAGCTAGGGGATTGTGACGCTCCTTCAGCATTGCCCCGTAGCCTGCAAAATCTGTGCTGTTATTTGCTCCATAGCTGAGTGCCTCCTAGGAGCTAGGAGTCACAGGCGGTAGCCATTTCAATTGAGTCTGCCCTGCTATAGAATTGTATGTGTACATTACCGTACGGTGCATAGAACCTTTACAGTAGAAACTCTCCTGCAGCTTTGGCCTGCTTTACTGTATGTACTGTAAAACTTGTGTTTTGTCAGTTTGCTATGCGACCGAGCCCGGTGTAACGTACTGTAATGTGCATAGACCTCGCTTATCTCTGTGTATTTTGGCTAGGGGATTGTGACGCTCCTTCAGCATCGCCCCGTAGCCTGCACAGCTTATGCCATTTCTCATTCCATACCCAACTGCTGCCTGCCACGAGGTGGGGGTTCAGGAGGTGGGGGTTCATGGGTAGTGGTCGTTTTGACAGTGTGCTATGCGATTGAGTCCGGTGTACCATAATACTGTATGCAATCCTACAGTAGCTTATCCCTATCTCCCCTGTGTATTTTGGTTAGGGGATTGTGACGCTCCTTCAGCATTGCCCCATAACCTGCACAAGGGTTCAGGGGCGGCGGCCATTTTGCCAGTGTGCTACAGTATGTGATCGAGTCCGGTGTACCATAATGTGCATACTGTGTATTTTAGCTAGGGGATTGTGACGCTCCTTCAGCATTGCCCCCTGGAGTGTGAAATGTATGCCATACTGTATCTCACTAAATATCCGAGCGCTGCCACGTGCTGGGAGTTCACGGTCGGCGGCCATTTTGTCAGGTTGCTAAGCGATCCAGCTCGGTATACCGTAATGTGCATAGACCTCGCTTATCCCAGTATAATTGAGCTAGGGGATTGTGACGCTCCTTCAGCATTGCCCCATAGTCTGTACAATCTGGACTATTACTTGCTCCGTAGCCTAGGGCCTCTGTGGGGCAAGGAGTCATAGGTGGTAGCCATTTCTATTCAGTCTGCCCAGCTACAGAATTGTACAGTATGTGTACTGTACGGAGCATAGAACCTTAACCTGCATAGAACCTGCACATTATGGTACACCGGACTCGATCGCATAGAACCGCTCATGCAGCTTTGCCCTGGTTTATGTGAATAAAAAAAATAATAAAGTGTCTGAAAAAAACTAACATGCATTCGTACTTAAGGAATCGAACCCTGGACTCTGAGTATAGGAAGCGAAACACTTCACCACTTCGCCGCAGACAAATGTATAAATCCGTTGGTTTTGATTATGCTGTAATGGCTACGGGATTAGGACGATAACATACTGTACAAAATTCCTAATCTTGAGAGGCAATAGTGAACTTGTAACACACATCCATTTGCGACAGTGTACACTACTGGTTTTACAGTACTGTATGTTTTGTCTGCGGGACTTGGACGCTCACATACAGTATTCATAAAGTATTGTAGATGGATCATATACTGTATGCTGTACTATTTGCGTCGGTGTCGTATATACAGTACTGTATTAAATAATGCAGCGTAATGAGTACAGTATTTACTGTATGCAGCGTAATGAGACGCCTTAGTAAAGTAGTCCTTATTATGTATTTCAGTATTGTATTTTACGGGAGACCACACGCATGCGCAGTGGTGATTGTAAAAAGCGACATCTGGTGGCTGATCGCAGGTATTACACGTAAAGGTAACGCCAAACGTCAAATGTCTGTCTCCGTGCGATTAGATAGCCCCTCTGTGACTAGGCGCGCCTCGCTACGCCCCAGTACGCTGCGTATGGTCGAACGGGACAAACGCCGCAGCCACTCAAGATAAAGGTGGCTACATCTGTAGTTCACTGTATGTACATCCATGCTGTAAGTAAATTTCACCGGGTGTTCAGAAGCATTATGTTGTTGCATAAGAGACTCAAACCTTTGTTCCGTGTCGGTCCACACTACAAATAGATCATCTATATATCTTTCATATATATAGATGTTAGTATTGAAAGCAGGGTTATTGAAGAATATATCCTGTTCCATATGAAACATATAGGCATTTGCGTATGATGGGGCCGCAGGGGACCCCATCGCACAGCCTGATACCTGAAGATAAAATCTACCATCATACATGAAGTAGTTACAGGTAAGTACCGTTTCAAAGCCAGCCCTCTGACGAAGTCGATGACGAAACGCGTTAGGGCGGAGTCTAGTGACGTTATGAAATCCCTGCAGTTGCTGAACGAGTAGTCGCGGACGTGTGTAATCCTGCCCGTGAGTCTCAGGGAAAATAGCCGCCGGCGGGTGGAGGATTCCATTGCGGTTTGGTCTGACCCTTGTTCCAGTTCTGCCTGGTGATTACTTGTGGAATCATGTGGTAACCAGCCCACACTGGTTGCCTTCTGGTACAAGTGTAATACTTACATTTGTTTCAAGCACTTCTGTGTCTGTTTGTGTTTTAAAATAAAAAAGTTTATGCACTATGGAGCGCCCCCTCTATATGTTTCATTGACAGATATCTATCTTCGTGGGAGTTCGGATTGACTAAGGGGAGCAGCGATCCTGAATTATCTAAGGAGGATCTAGTGCTTTGAGCACTCATAGAGTGACTTTTGGTTCCACATATGTATATTTATATATATATATTCATGTGTTTGCATTCCATGTTAAATAGCCAGCGCTGTATCTATTGTTCCTGTATATATATATATATATACATGCAATGCAGTCGGCACTCACAGGATAAGATATCACAGCCAGCCTCCGTGCAACGCTCAAAATCAATGCACTACTCCATAAGGAACGGCACTGGAGGCAATGAATACAGAAAAAATATGTATTGAAAAGCTTTTCAATACATATTTTTTCTGTATTCATTGCCTCCAGTGCCGTTCCTTTTGGAGTAGTGTACATATATATATATATATATATATAAAAAGTATATATATATATATATATATATATAATTGAATCTCCCTAATCCTAATTGTTTATGACATAAAGAGGAATATATGTTAAGAAAGCATGACATGGGTGAGTGGGTAAATTTTTAGTGTGTATGTGAGCATGTGTATGTGACACAACCTACGCTCCCCCTTATCTGTCTGGCTTTGTCTCTTGGTAATCAAGTGCTGGGACATCAGTGAGGATGCAGAGACGGAGAAGAAGCTGCAGGCAGTATAACCAGATGCTGGGAGAGGGCCGGGCCCTTGAGGTGGTTTGGGCTCCATAGTAGCCGCACACCCCGCAACTACTATAATATGTATACTATGCCCTTGATACACTTTCCTGTAAATAAAGATATATACAATTATACATTTATAGCAGTTTATTCATTTAATTGATATCTTGTCTTATTTGAAAAGGACAAATGGAGATGTTGCCAATCAATCAACCAACTTCTACTTAATCATCAATCTAGTACAATCTGTAAAACTTTTAGCTATCTGCCAGGGGCGTAGCCAGAACTTTGTGGGTCCCATAGCAACATTTGAAGGGGCCCCTGTCACAATGTTTCTAGAGAGACAACTCTCCACAGCAGTTGTTCATTTTATGCCCCATAATAGTGCCCTAGTTTCTTTTATAAACCATAATAGTGCCTTAGTTCATGTTATGTCACATTGTAAGGCTGGCAGTACACATTGGCCTTCATACCGAGTTGATCGCTCGCTAGCTACTTTTTGCAGCCGTGCAAACACATAGTCGCAGCCCACGGGGGAGTGTATTTTTGCTTTGCAAGTGTACGATCGCATGTGCAGCCGAGCAGTACAAAAACATTTTGTGCAAAACAAGACCAGCCCTGTAGTTACTTATCCTGTGTGATGATCCTAGCGACAGAGGTCCCAGAATTGACGTCAGATACCCACCCTGCAAACGCCTGGTCACGCCTGCGTTTTCCCTACCACTCCCAGAAAATGGTCAGTTGACACCCATAAATGCTCTCTTCCTGTCAATCTCCTTGCGATCGGTTGTGCGAATGGATTCGTCGCTAGAAGCATTGCGCAGCAACGATGCTGTTCGTACCCGTAGATGCGCATGCGCATTGCGGTTCATATGCATGCGCAGTTTTGCCATTTTTTTAACTGATCGCTGCGCTGCGAAAATCAGCAGTGAGTGGTCAACTCGGAATGACCCCCATTATGCAACAGAGTACAGGGGGGGGGGGCAGATATAACATTTGCAGAGAGAGTTAGATTTGGGTGGGTTATTTTGTTTCTGTGCAGGGTAAATACTGGCTGCTTTATTCTTACACTGCAATCTAGATTCCAGTTTGAACACACCCCACCCAAATCTAACTTTCTCTGCACATGTTATATCTGCCCCTCCTGCAGTGCACATGGTTTTGCCCAACTGCTAACAAAATTGCTGCTGCGATCAACTCGGAATGACCACCAGTGTCCCCAGTTTACATTATGTCATATTACAGTGCCCCTAGTTCATATTATGTAACATTTTAATGCCCTTTTGTTCATTTATATAGCTCATTAAAATGAGCAGGTACAGGTGCATAATAAGATATAATCTTTGTAAAGGCCTCTATGTGCCACACAATGGTGAAAAATGTATATAACACATGTAACTGTGACAGGGAAGGTGGCCCCTCTCAGCTCTGGGCCCCATAGCAGCTGCACTGCCTGCACCTATGGTAGCTACGCCCTTGTATGTAACACATGTAACTGTGACAGGGAAGGTGGCCCCTCTCAGCTCTGGGCCACATAGCAGCTGCACTCCCTGCATCTATGGCAGCTACACCCTTGAATATAACACATGTAACTGTGATAGGGAAGGTGGGCCCCTCTCAGCTCTGGACCCCATAGCAGCTGCACTCCCAGCACCTATGGCAGCTACACCCTTGTTTATAACACATGTAACTGTGACAGGGAAGGTGGGCCCCTCTCAGCTCTGGGCCCCATAGCAGCTGCACTCCCTGCACCTATGGCAGCTACACCCTTGTAAATAACACATGTAACTGTGACAGGGAAGGTGGGTCCCTCTCAGCTCTGGGCCCCATAGCAGCTGCACTGCCTGCACCTATGGCAGCTACGCCCTTGTATATAACACATGTAACTGTGATAGGGTTGGTGGGTCCCTCTCAGCTCTGGGCCCCATAGCAGCTGCAATCCCTGCACCTATGGCAGCTACTCCCTTGTATATAACACATATAACTGTGACAGGGAAGGTGGCCCCTCTCAGCTCTGGGCCACATAGCAGCTGCACTGCCTGCACCTATGGCAGCTACCCCCTTGTATATAACACATGTAACTGTGACAGGGAAGGTGGGCCCCTCTCAGCTCTGGGCCCCATAGCAGCTGCACTCCCTGCACCTATGGTAGCTACGCCCTTGCTATCTGCTACTTGGATACTATAGGCAACGTCTCCACCTATTCCACCCTTTGTACCTACCGAAATGTATACAGGTCTGACTACACTTAGACTACCATAGATGCTAGCATTAGTATGCCAGTGTTAATTGTAAAGTAGCTGTATTAATATAATTAACTAGCTACCAGTCTGTCAACATGACGGAACAACATAACAGTAATGCCAGCGCTGGTGGGGATGCAAGGCTGAACAGAGCAAAAAATTAATTGCTCTTTTGTGTGCCATCTAGTGGCAGCTGGTACACAAAACACTTGAATCCCCCCTTAGAGGTGAGGAGCAGCGTTAGCCTTTTATTATATAGAATTAATGGTATTTCGCATAGTGTGCACTATCATATATAAAATAATTTTCTACTTAATGATCAGCTTCAGAGATTTGCTGCTTATGTTGTTATTTATACAGCGTTTTAATTAAGATGCTTTTTGTGTGTCTTTGAATGACTGTCTATCATAGCCACAGCAGTATGCTGGAACACACAGCAAACATACTTTGGACAACATTACATAACACTTGTATGTATGTATATATGTATGTATATAATTATGTAGTTCAACAATATGGTTTTACATATTAGCAGAAGGTGATATTAATTGAGAATATGATTATGGTTAAGTTTGATTGCATTAATAATTTAACCACGAAAATATCTCTAGGTTCTAAAAACATTTCTGAACAAAATGTATTTTCATTTAGTATTTAGGCTTTTCTAAACAGAACTTGCAAAGCTTTCTCTAATTTGCTTGTATACACTTATCTTCTATTCTGTGTTTTATAGTTTTATACTGCATGTGGGGTTAATGTTTAACATTTATATACACCTTAGGGAGTAATTAGCATTAAAGGTGTCATCATTTTATTTTATTACAGCTAGAGTGGTGCTTATCTGTATATATAGCAAGCATGCATTGTATGTAGACTGTACCCTCTTCCCATTCATTCAGCATGAAGCTGTCTATTAATATGAACTTTTAATTTTGTTTCTATAATTGACATTATGTAAAACAAGTTATTTTTTGTAGCCTAAATAAATACATAAGTGAAATCTCTACAGTTTGCTGTCATAATAGAGGTGTGCTTAGCTGTCTGCCAATGTCCTGTACACACACTGTTACCTTATTTTTTTTTTATTATTTTTTTTTCATATAGCCCCATGTTAATGTTTAATGGCAATAGTTAGGGGGGGTATCTTTATCAATACTTGTTTGACTAAAATGATGCGAAAACTGTTTTCACACTCTTTTCACATTATTTTAGTATCACATAAATGTATCAAAGGACTTGTGGAGGAGATTTTGCAAAAAATCTCCTCGATGCCCTAAAATTTACATCTATTATGAGGTTTTTGACCGGCCGCAATTTCAAGGTAGAAAACGTACACCACTTCCAATATGTTGAGGTATGCAATTCCGTAAACTGTATAGGGTTTACATCAATCTTCATGGCTAAACAGCATGTTTTAACTTTGCTGTTTGCCTAAATGGCAAAGTGGACTGTGACCAACATTATAAGCCCAATACTTAAAAAATCAGTCCCCTCTCTTCTATCCCCAAGCCAAGCCTACTCAGCATGGGCCATAATAGAACTACACTTGGCAGCATGCAAAAACATCTACGTCAGGCTATGATGGCGCTCGTAATAACCCAAGTTTAGCATTACATTTTCACAGTATTACCCTGTGACCACTGCCCACGGTATCTAAGTGTGGGGGACTGAGTATATTTTGAGGCACCCAGCTCAGAGAAATGGTATCACTGTCAGAAGCAGTCTCTCATTGGTCACAGATTATAAACCGATCCTGATTGGATGGCTTTCTATTAAACTAAAAATTAGGTGCAATAGGCTCCCCTAGTCTAGCAAAGCCAGATTATGGCACCATTAAGGGAAACATAGTTCAGCAAGTATTAATCCAAACACTTACTTGGAAAACAAAGACTTTCTATATGCATAAACAAATAAAAAAATAGCGTTAAATCTGTATTTCAAAAGGATCACCAAACAAAAATGTAGTAAAGTCACGCCTCAAGTCACGTGAACAACATCTGCTGTACTGGGTTTGTGTTTTTCCTTATGTGGTGCCCTATACTCTGCTCCTTCAGCACCCACAGTTCTATTTCCAGCCTGCACTCCTCACAGGATGTAGTTGCCGACGTACGGGATGCCAGCGGTCAGAAGACACACCTGACTCCTGTGCATTCTTGTTTTGAGTGTATACAAAGTAGCAACAGTTTATGTAGCACTGTTGAACTGGTACAAGCTGTTCAGACAGAAAACAAAAGTATAGACCAAAACATAACATATGCTTTTGAGAGTTTACAGTTTAGAACGGGAATAATACAGACAGAAGTGGGTTCTACGTATGTTGATATTATTTTTCTGGAACATATACATTTCCGTACTATGCATGTACATTAAAAATGCATATGCATTTGTTTATATATAGACTTTTTAAGTGATTTGAATCACTTTATACCTGAAGAGGAAAAAGGGGGCGGCCAGGGGCAGCCAAGCATAGATATGAATTCTTCTAAATTTAAGAGGTATATCTACAGTGGGTGCTGGATGACAATGAGGGTTATGGCTCACAGTGCTATTTATTTGCTTCTGATAGGCTGCATATTGCATATTGAAACCCCCTCCCTTCCCCACAGCTGTAATAAAAGTACAATGGGATTGGTGCCAAAATGGGGGATTCCAGTCTGTAGCCTAAGGATAAAAAGGGTCTCCCAAACCCTGGGGATGGTTATAAGATAAAATTACTCTCTAGTGCTGATAGGATTCCTAAATGTAATCACATATAATGAGAATCAAATACCCTTTATATAACACATACTGTAGCACATTTTCATGGTGGAATGTACTGTATGTCAATATAAAAATACAGACACGATATTGCATCAAATTCCATAAACTCACTTACTTGAAATTATAGTCTCATACAAAAAAATAAATAAATGGCATAATTGCATAAGAATAATAAAAAAAAATCATAAAATTAAATCCAAAATTACTAAAAACCTGCTACGCTTCTTTGGGCAATCATAAGGTGAATGAGAACTGATATTGTAGCTAGATTGGGACACAGAAGTAGCAGCACTACAGATTACTATGCATTGCAGCTACACTTACAACTGAAGAGACAAATAGCCAAATGTATAAAGCCTTAACAAGAGATAAAGTTGATACAGATAAAGGTTAATAAACTACTAACCAATCAGCTCCTATTATTTTTTAAACACATCCTGTTACATGGCAGTTAGGAAGCTGATTGGCTGGTCATCTCCACTTTATCACTTATTAAGACTTAATACATTTTGGCCAAAGTTCAGGAAGAGCATGTGAAGCCACTGTACATAGAGAAGTAGGTTAAAATATGAACTGTAAAGATTTATTAAAAAAGTGGGTTTATAGAGGAGGGAGGTGGAAGGTCTGATAAGCAGAAGGAGCAACAGTGAGGACCAGCACTGGGAATAACTTGGAGATGGAAGTGAGAAGAGAGTGTGGAGGGAGATGAGGTCGTAGATGTAGAAGGGAGATGATTGGGTGAGAGCTTTATAAATTAGTGTGAGGGGTATGAATTGGATTCTTAAGGGAATAAGGGCCTAATTGAGGGTTGATTGCAAAACAACATTTTCCTCTAATGGGCAAAACCATGTGCACTGCAGGTGGGCCAGATATAACAAGTACAGAGAGAGTTAGATTTGGGTGGGGTGTGTTCAAACTGAAATCTAAACTGCTGTGTAAAAATAAAGCAGGCAGTATTTATCCTGCACCGAAACAAAATAACCCACTCAAATCTAACGCTCACTGCACATGTGATATCTGCCCCACCTGCACTGCACATGGTTTTGCCCATTAGAGGAAAATGTTTTGCAATCAACCCTCAATTAGGCGCTAAGAGTCAATTTAGAGCCTCTTGAATAGGCAGAAATAGTTTAATTTGGGGAGTGGAAGATGAGACTAGCATCAGCACTGACAACAGACTGGAGTGGAGAGTTAGAAGTTTGATTTGCCAAATAAAAGGTTACAGTTGCCCAGTCTAGAGATAACAAGTGAGTCATTGTCTTCATGGTCTGATCCTGGAGATAATTTGAAGTTAGAAGTAGCAAGAGTGGTAAAGCGACTGACTGTGTGGTTTGAAGAAGAGGCTGGAGTCAGGTATAACTACAAAAATTACGAGTTAGAAGAGATGGAGAGGCTGCTGATGAATACAGAGACTAAGGGAGATTAGGTGACTTGGGTGGATGGCAAGATGATTAGCTCAGTCTTAGACTTGTTAAATTTAAGAAACCGCTGGGACATTCAGCAGCAAATAACAGAGAAGCAGATGACAACATGAGTTGAGTAGAGAATATGAAAGATCAGGATGAAAGGTAGATCCGAGTATCATCAATGATATTAGAGGCCAAAAGAGCTGATGAGCTCACCCAGTGATGACATATGGAAGGAAAATAGAAGGCTACCAAGAACAGAACCTTAAGGGACACCAGCTTCTAGTGGAAGAGGAAGAGAAGTAGAGTCATGAGTAAAAACAAAGAGAAGGCAGAGGGGTTAGCCAATAGAGGGCAGTGAAGACCAGAGAATGAAGGACTTGCAGGAAAAGAGGGTGTTCCAGTGTCAAAAGTAGTGAAAGTTCAAGGAGAATTAGCAGATAATAATAACCCTTGGACTTGGCAGCAAGAATCATTACTGACTTTAGTTAGATCAGTTTCTGTAGCGTGGGACAAAAGAAAGGTTGTAAGCCAACCTACTCCAGGAGCTTGGAGGCAAATGGCAGAAGAGATATGGTGCAGAAAATATTGTCAGGGTCAATGGAAAGTTTTTTTAAGGATGGGGGAGACAAGTGCATGCTTAAATGCAAAGGAGATGGTGCCTGGTGAGAGAGAAAGATTAGAAGGTGGGTAAGATTGGAATAGACAACAGGAGGCTGAAGGAGAGAGAGGGGATAATGTCAAGTGAGTAGTGGGGGAACTAGATTAGGGCCATAATTTAATCTCCAGAGACTGGGGAGAAGAAAGTCAGAGTTTCCAGGATGAAGGCGTATGATGGGGAGAGGCCCAGGGGAGAAGACTCGATGGATCAAAACAACTCATCTCTGGAGGTACGCGTATGGGTCGTTGGGTAGACACAGCTTAGGTCGACAGTCATTAGGTCGACCATGGAAGGTCAACATGCATTAGGTCGACAGGGACAATAGGTTGACATGGTCATTAGGTCGACATGTACTAGGTCAACAGGTCAAAAGGTCGACATGTTTTTTTTCTTTTTTTGGCATTGTTTTCTTCGTAAAGTGTTGGGGAACCCCAATTAGTGCACTGTGTCCCCTCGCTTCGCTCGGCACAGGTTACCATTCCAATCGTAGTCCACGTGGATCGTTAAGTATGAAAAGCCAAAAAATTTAAAATGTGAAAAACTCATGTCGACCTTTTGACCCATCGACCTAGTACATGTCGACCTAATGACCATGTTGACCTAATGACAATGTTGACCTTCAGTGGTCGACCTACTGACTGTCAACCTAAGCTGTGTCGACCTAACGACCGTATCCCGATGGTACAGATGACAGCAACACAATGATGAATGGAGCTGGAAGAGGTGAATAGCATGAATTCCCCCTCCACCACCAACACACACACACACACACACACACACAAACACACACACACACACACCAGATCATCAGAAATGGCAGCAAGGATGTCTTTATTGAAATCAAGGATATCTTTATTTAGGGTAAAGAAATCTGAAAATTCTACCTACGTTCTTTGTCCAATTTCCATTCATATTCATGCATAGCAGCCCCTGATGTCTGGATGCCAGGAGCAAAGAAGCCCCATAAGAAGTAGATGATAAACTGATGAAGAGTGTGCATGTCAAAGGTAAAACAATTTTAAAAACAAGTTTCATTCGCACTTTAGAAGGTTATCGCTAAAACTATTTCTTATACGTCCTAGAGGATGCTGGGGTCCATTTCATGACCATGGGGTATAGACGGTTGCGCAGGAGCCATGGGCACTTTAAGACTTTTCAAGGGTGTGAACTGGCTCCTCCCTCTATGCCCCTCCTCCAGACCTCAGTTTTAGAAATGTGCCCAGGCAGACTGGATGCACTCCAGAGGAGCTCTACTGAGTTTCTCTGAAAAGACTTATGTTAGGTTTTTTATTGTCAGGGAGAACTGCTGACAACAGTCTCCCTGCTTCGTGGGACTGAGGGGGCAGAAGTAGGAACCAACTTCCTAAATAGTTTCATGGCTCTGCTTCTGGCTGACAGGACACCATTAGCTCCTGAAGGGAACTGAACGCTAGCCGTGCCTAGATGCTCACTCCCATAGCACGCCGTCACCCCCCTTACAGAGCCAGAAGTCAGAAGACAAGTGAGTGTTAGAAGAAAGGATCTTCAATCAAGAAAGTGACGGCTAAAGGTACCGCGCGGCTGGCGGGAGCTCAGCGCGCCATGTTGCCCACACATACCCAGGCACTGCAGGGTGCACGGCGTGGGGGGGGGGCATCCTGGGCAGCATGAAACCTATGGAAACTGGCATAAATAAGGGGCATAAGTTGCTGAGGCACACTCCTACCCCCGTCAGTATAAAAAATGACCTCATAAAAGCTGAGGAGAAACACACCATTGAAGAGTGGAGCTTACTCCTCAGTCAGCCAGCATACTGCTCAGCGACATTTTCTCTCATTTTCTGCATAGACAACGCTGGTCCTCCTCCACTACTGAACAAGTATCAGGGTGCAAAACAGGGGTGGGGGGGGGCACAGTGAATTTGGTGCTATATAATTGTGTGATTAGCATTAAAAAAGCGCTGAATGTCAGTGGGCATTTTGTGTTCACAGACATTGTGTTACTGGTGCTGGGTTGTGAACTGGCAAATCCTATCTGTGTTCCTCTGACAGATTTTACTGTGGGTCTGTCCCCTATAATCCCAGAGTGTCTGTGGTGTGGTTGTGCATGTGACATGTTTGTGGCAGGGAATCTCTTCCTCTGTGGAAGACATGTTAGAGACACAGAGGTGTAATATGACACCAAGAGCCTGACTGCGTGAAAGGTTACATGATATTGTGAATCACTACTGAATCTCATACAGAAAACTGAATATAATCTGTTGAAGATGTGATTTTTAATAGTTCTGCCTTTCATCCACAGGGACCCCTCTGGGTCACATACAAATTTGCACAAGTAGTACAAATTGATACCGACACGGTCTCTGTTTCCTGTGTCGACGCTAGTGATTCCAGGGGAATAGGTCCTAAATTAGCAAAAAAGCATTCAAAACTTGTTTTAGCTATAAAGGTGGTGTTAGAAGTTACGAAGCCCCTCTTTTACCACAAGGAGAGGGTTTACTTTAGTAAAGAAGTAATGTAATTTTCCCTCCACCTCAGAAGTTGAACAGTCTCTTGGAGGGAGTCTGATTTAACCTGAAAAGAAATTTCAGATTCCCAAAAGGAATTCAGGCAGCTTACCTTTTTCCAAAAGGTGGGAGTCACCCCGCATTTTAGACAGGGCCCTGTCATAAAAGAGAAAAGTTGATTCTCCCTGCGCCTGGCATGGCTTCACTTAAGGAGCCGACAGGCGCAAGTGAGTGAGGTGATCTATTGATGTGCCAATGGGACACTACTCAGGCCTACCATTGTCTGTGCGTGGGTGTCGGTGAGTAGTGCTATTGAGAAGTGGTCAGAAAACTTGACATTAGACATTGACACAATAGATGGAGACGAGATACTCCTAACGTTAGGTCATATCAAAGACGCTGCTGTCAGGGGCGGATCCAGAAGAAAATGATAGGGGGGGCACCATGGAAGGGGAAGTACATTTGCGTGCGGCTTCGGTGCATGTGAGGTGGCGCTCCTTATACAATGCCCACAGTTGTAGCGCTCATTATGCAATGTCCACTGTACTGGTAGTGCCCCTTATATAGACCCCATAGTAGTGGTGCCCCTTTTGCAATGCCCGTATTGCCCCCAGTAGTAATGTTGCCTGTAGTAATGCCCGCAGTCATTTAGTGAGTGTGGCCAATTAAAATGAGACGTGATACACAGACATATGCCCACAATAGTGCAGTGCCAAATCCACAATTGCACCCACAGTGCCAGATCCACAATTGCCCCCACAGTGCCAGATCCACAATTGCACCCACAGTGCCAGATCCACAATTGCCCCCACAGTGCCAGATCCAAAAATGCCCCCACAGTGCCAGATCCAAAAATGCCCCTACAGTGCCAGATCCAAAAATGCCCCCACAGTGTCAGGTATACAAATGCCCCCACAGTGCCAGGTAAACAATTGCCCCCACAGTGCCAGGTAAACAATTGCCCCCACAGTGCCAGGTATACAATTGCCCTCACAGTGCCAGGTATACAAATGCCCCCACAGCAGGTATACAAATGCCCCCACAGCAGTGCTGCTGCTGCTTATCTGCCCGGCTCTGAGGGTGTCAGGAGGAGAGCGCGGCTATGTCTGACGCCGGTGGCGGCGGCGTGTAGGACTTCAAACTAGCCGCCGGTTCGTGAGCCAATCAGAGCTCGCGGACCGGCGGCTCCTGATTGGCTGCCGGTCCGCGAGCTCTGATTGGCTCATGAACCGGCGACTGGTTTGAAGTCCGCAACACGCCGCCAGATAGCCGCGCTCTCCTCCTGACAGCTGAGACACGCTGCCGCCGGACTGAGCGGTAGCGTGTCTCAGTGACACAAGCGGGGGGGACGGGGGGCCACAAATCAGTGCCGTAACTAGACTTTTTAGCGCTGTGTGCAAGTAACCGCAACGGCGCCCCCCCCTTGTCATGTTTTGAAATGAATGCAGCCTCTCCCCCCTTCCCCTCCCATAATTCACATACTGCTAGTTACGCCACTGCCAGAGCGGCAACTAGACATTTTGGTGCCCTCTGCCAGAAAAAGAATTGCCCCCCTCCGTTAGCCACATTACACTGCACAGTCACATTACACAGCACGGTAGCGTCCACCAGTCACATTACACAGCACGGTAGCGTCCACCAGTCACATTACACCGCACGGTAGCGTCCACCAGTCACATTACACCGCACGGTAGCGTCCACCAGTCACATTACACCGCACGGTAGCGTCCGCCAGTTACATTACACAGCACGGTAGCTTCCACCAGTTACATTACACTGCATGGTAGCATCCGCCAGTTACATTACACCGCACGGTAGCATCCGCCAGTTACATTACACCGCACGGTAGCATCCGCCAGTCACATTACACCGCACGGTAGCATCCGCCAGCTACATTACACCGCACGGTAGCATCCGCCAGTTACATTACACAGCACGGTAGCATCCGCCAGTTACATTACACCGCACGGTAGCATCCGCCAGTTACATTACACTGCACGGTAACGTCCGCCAGTTACATTACACCGCATGGTAGCGTCTGCAGTCACATTACACTGCACATTAGCGTCCATTAGTTACATTACACCGCATGGTAGCGTCTGCAGTCACATTACACCGCACATTAGCATCCATTAGTTACATTACACCGCATGGTAGCGTCTGCAGTCACATTACACCGCACATTAGCATCCATTAGTTACATTACACCGCATGGTAGCGTCTGCAGTCACATTACACCGCACATTAGCGTCCATTAGTTACATTACACCGCATGGTAGCGTTCATTAGTCACATTACACCAGACAGTAATACTCCAAATATACATATAGTTTTATACCATAGCAGAAGAGGAGAGACTCACAGACACAGATTGCCCAGCGCTGCCTGCTGTGCCTGTGATCTATATTAGCAGCGCTGCCTCCGGCGGGGAAGGAGCCGGGCGCAGCGCTACTAATATACTGTACACTACAGCGGGCAGCGCAGCAGCTGGTGGCAGCTAATCAGTGTGGATGCGGATGCTGCCACAAATGACAGGGGGGGCCCGAGTGCCCCCCCCCCCCCCTGGATCCGCCACTGGCTGCTGTGTACGTACTAGAAACCATGAAATATATTGGTCTCTTGGGATCAAGAACCACTACCATGGCAGTATCGGCTCGGAGGGCGTTGTGGATTCGCCAGTGGAATGCTGATGCAGATTCCAAAAGAAATATGGAGGCTCTCCCGTATAAAGGTGAGGCCTTGTTTGGTGATGGGCTGGATGCGTTAGTCTCGCCGGTTACAGCAGGTAAGTCGACATTCTTGCCTTATGCTCCTACATCGGCGAAAAAGACACATCACACTCACATGCAGTCCTTTCGGCCAACAAATACAAAAAGGCCAAAGGTTCCCTCTTCTTTGCAGGTAGGGGAATGGGAAAAGGAAAGAAATCCGCAGCGTCTCCCGGATCGCAGGAGCAGAAGTCCACCCCTGCTTCTGCCAAATCTGAAGCATGAAGCTGGGGCTCCCTTGCGGGAGTCCGCTCGGGTGGGAGCACGTCTGAAACTTTTCAGTCAAACCTGGATTCAATCTGGCCTGGACCCATGGGTCTTACAAATAGTGTCCCATGGGTATAAAGTAGAGTTTCAAGACATCCCCCATGACGATTTTTCAAATCGACCTTGCCAGCTTCTCCTCCAGAAAGAGAGGCAGTAACAACAGCAATTCAAAAATTATGTCAGGATCAGGTCATTGTCCTGGTACCCTTGTCACAGCAAGGAGAAGGTTTTTATTCAAGCCTCTTCGTAGTTCCGAAGCCGGACGGCTCGGTCAGACCGATTTTAAACCTGAAAAACCTGAATCTCTACCTGAAAAGGTTCAAGTTCAAGATGGAATCCCTGAGGGTAGTGATTTCCAGTCTGGAGGAGGGGGACTTCATGGTGTCAGTAGACATAAAGGATGCTTACTTGCATGTTCCCATTTATCCTCCTCACCAAGCTTATCTGAGATTCGCAGTACAGGATTGCCGTTAAGAGTTCCAGACGTTGCCGTTCGGACTCTCCACGGCACCGAGGGTATTCACCAAGGTGATGGCGGAGATGATGGTCAAAAAGGAGTCAATATAATCCTAATATGGACGATCGCCTGATAAAAGGGAGATCCAGGGAACAGTTGGTGCAGAACATCGCACTCTCCCTGTCAATACTCCAACAACACGGTTGGATCATGAGTTTTCCAAAGTCGCAGTTGGAACCGACGACAAGATTGTCCTTTTTATGGATGATTCTGGACACAGAAGTATGGAGAGTAATTCTTCCAGTGGAAAAGGCTCTGGAAATCCAGAAAATGGTCAAACAAATATTGAAACCAACAAGCGTGTCGATCCATCAATGCTTCCGGTTGTTGGGGAAAATGGTAGCAGGCTATGAGGCCATACAGTTTGGCCGATTTCATGCCAGAGTATTCCAGTGGGACCTGTTGGACAAGTGGTCCGGATCCCACCTACACAATGCACTGGAATAATCCTGTCCCCCAAAGCCAGGATTTCGCTCCTGTGGTGGCTACACAGTTCTCACCTACTAGAGGGACGCAGGTTTGGGATTCACGACTGGGTCCTAATAACCACGGATGCTAGTCTCCAAGGCTGGGGAGCTGTCACACGGAGGGAAAGCTTCTAAGGAAAATGGTCAAGTCAGGAAACCTGCCTTCACATAAACGTTCTGGAATTGAGAGCCATTTACAACGGCCTTCTACAAGCGTGACATCTTCTTCAAGATCATCCCGTGCAGATCCAGTTGGACAATGTAACAGCAGTCGCGTACATAAACAGGCAAGGCAGAACGAAAAGCAGAGCGGCAATGGCAGAGGTGACAAGGATTCTCCTCTGGGCAGAAAGACATGTAAGAGCTCTGTCAGCAATTTTCATTCCGGGAGTGGACAACTGGGAAGCAGACTTCCTCAGCAGACACGATCTCCATCCAGGAGAGTGGGGCCTTCACCAAGAAGTCTTCGCAGAGGTGACAAGTCTTTGGGGAGTTCCTCAAGTAGTCAAGAGAGACCCTCAAGCAATAGCAGTGGATGCACTGGTGATCCAGTGGGTGTTTCGGTCGGTATATGTTTTCCCTCCACTTCCACTGATTCCAAAAGTTCTCAACATAATAAGAAGAACAAGGGTTCGAGCAATCTTCATTGCCACAGACTGGTCAAGGAGGGCTTGGTATCCAGATCTTCAGGAGTTACTCATAGAAGATCCTCGGCTTCTTCCTCCTCAAGAGGACCTATTACAGCAGGGGCCGTGTGTGTATCAAGACTTACCGCGGTTACGTTTGACGGCATGGCTGTTGAGCGCCGGATCCAAGCCCGAAAGGGTATTCCCAAGGAAGTCATCCCCACTCTTATTCAGGCCAGGAAAGGAGTAACGTCTAAACAATACCACCGTATTTGGAGAAAATATGTGTCTTGGTGTGAATCCAAGAAGGCTCCTACGGAAGAGTTTGACTTGGGACGTTTTCTCCATATTCTGCAGGCTGGTGTGGATGTGGGCCTTAGATTGGGGTCAATCAAGGTCCAGATTTTGGCCTTATCAGTTTTCTTTCAAAAGCAATTGGCCTCCTTTCCAGAAGTTTAGACGTTCATAAAAGGGGTTCTGCACATCCAGCCTCCATTTGTGCCTCCAGTGGCACCATGGGACCTTAATGTGGTGTTGCAGATCCTTCAATCAGATTGGTTTGAACCTCTGCAGGAGATAGAATTGAAGTTTCTCACTTGGAAAGTGGTGATGCTATTGGCCTTGGTATCCGCAAGGCGGGTGTCTGAGTTGGTGGCCTTGTCTCACAAGAGCCCTTACCTGATCTTCCATGAAGATAGGGCAGAGTTAAGAACTCGTCAACAATTTCTTCCAAAGGTGGTTTCGTCCTTCCACATAAACCAACCTATTGTGGTGCCAGCAGTTACTGACACTTTCACTGAGTCACAGTCTCTAGATGTGGTTAGAGCTTTGAAGATTTATGTCACAAAAACAGAGGCTCTGTTTGTCCTGTATGCTCCCAGCAAGATTGGGTGTCCTGCTTCTAAGCAGACTATTGCGCGCTGGATCAGAGGAACGATTCAGCATGCTCATTCTACGGCTGGCTTGCCATTACCTACGTTGGTGAAGGCCCATTCTACTAGGAAGGTGGGCTCGTCCTGGGCAGCTGCCCGAGGGGTCTCGGCATTGCAACTTTGCCGAGCAGCTACTTGGTCAGGGTCAAACACTTTTGCTAAATTTTATAAGTTTGACACTTTGGCCGATGAGGACCTCAAGTTTGGTCAATCGGTGCTGCAGGGTCATCCGCACTCTCCCGCCAGTACTGGAGCTTTGGTATAAACCCCATGGTCATGAAATGGACCCCAGCATCCTCTAGGACGTATGAGAAAACAGGATTTTAATACCTACCGGTAAATCTTTTTCTCCTAGTCCGTAGAGGATGCTGGGCGCCCAACCCAGTGCGTACTTTACCTGCAGTTTTGTTCAGTTAGTTACACAAGTTGTGTTACATTTGTTTTCAGCATGTTGCTGTAAATGGTTCATGCCTGTTGGCATGTGTTATGTTGAATGCCATGTTGTGCGGCATGGTTGAGGTGTGAGCTGGTATGAATCTCACCATCAGTATAAAAGTAAATCCTTTCCTTGAAATGTCCGTCTTGCTGGGCACAGTTCCTATAACTGAGGTCTGGAGGAGGGGCATAGAGGGAGGACCCAGTTCACACCCTTGAAAAGTCTTAAAGTGCCCATGGCTCCTGCGGAACCATCTATACCCCATGGTCATGAAATGGAACCCAGCATCCTCTGCGGACTAGGAGAAAAGGATTTACCGGTAGGTATTAAAATCCTGTTTTCTGGACACAAATGGATTAATTTTGCCACCTTTGGATAAAGCTGTATATGGTACAATGGCATAGCGACTGGATCATAAGGGTGCACAAAGACCAATACTGATCATCTTATACTGGGTACACACTGGAGGATGTGTGTACCCGGTGGTATCGTTAGTGACGGGACATTGTGAACGATGTGTCAGAATCGGGCGCATCATCCATGATACCATCTAGTGGGTACCCAATTTTAAATCCCGATTTATAGACATGCACAATAAAAATTAGGCTGACTATGTTCGGGTTAATATTTGACACTGTGCTGAATTTGGGGCCACAAATGTAGCTATTAGAGGCTAATTATCTGATTTAACTGGTGATGCTGCAATTTATTTTTCCACAAAGACAGTACCAGTCAAAAGTTTGGACACACTTTCTCATTCAAATGAATGAGAAAGTGTGTACAACTTTTGATTGGTACTGTATATTAAAATGAAAGTAGATGGTCATATGTTTCTTATTGTTTTTTTTTAGTTATCAAATTCTGCTTTGATACGTGATTTGTTACTGCCTGGTATGGATTAGCTGTTGCAGATTTTGTGTAATACAACAGTGCCATCTAGTGTTCTATTGTGTGGAAACACTTTGGCTTTATGAATATATGTATTGCAAGCTTTAAGCACTACATCTTTTTAACATGCCTAATACAGTATATGTAGATCTTTAGTGGAGTATTTATGCTACGTAAACGCTATCATGAGTACTGAACACTGTGTTTTGATAAATGTCTTTAGGCCTTAATGAATGCACCAGTAAAAAATATTTGTTTTTTTTTAAACTTCCAGTGGAAGGTCCTACAAGTGTGGCTGCATCATCCTTGGTCTCCTGTCTTTCACATCTCAGCTTCTGTGGAGGTCCCGCTGGCAGGTGACACAGCAGTGGGTCTAATTCAGGTTCTGTGCATGCACCGGCATTTTCTGTGGGGATATCTTGAACACCGGGATCCAGACAGCCAGCATTTTAACTGTATCCAATAACTGGCACTATACTGGGAGACATTATGTGTAACTGGCACTATACTGAGGAACATTATGTGTAACTAAGACTATACTGAGGGACATTATGTGTAACTGGCACTATACTGGAGACATTATGTGTTACTGGCACTATACTAAGGGATATTATGTGTAACTGGCACTATACTGGGAACATTATGTGTAACTGGCACTATACTGGGAACATTATGTGTAACTGGCACTATACTGGGGACATTATGTGTAACTGGCACTATACTGAGGAACATTATGTGTAACTGGCACTATACTGGGGACATTATGTGTAATTGGCACTATACTGGAAGACATTATGTGTAACTGGCACTATACTGGGAACATTATGTGTAACTGGCACTATACTGGGGACATTATGTGTAACTGGCACTATACTGGGAGACATTATGTGTAACTGGAACTATACTGGGGGACATTATGTGTAACTGGCGCTATGTTGGGAGACATTATGTGTAACTGGCACTATACTGAAGGACATTATGTGTAATTGCACTATGTTGGGAGACATTATGTGTAACTGGCACTATACTGGGAACATTATGTGTAACTGGCACTATATTGGGGACATTATGTGTAACTGGCACTATACTGGGAGACATTATGTGTAACTGGAACTATACTGGGGGTCATTATGTGTAATTGGCACTATGTTGGGAGACATTATGTGTAACTGGCACTATACTGAAGGACATTATGTGTAATTGCACTATGTTGGGAGACATTATGTGTAACTGGCACTATACTGGGAGACATTATGTGTAACTGGCACTATACTGGGGACATTATGTGTAACTAGCACTATATTGGGAGATGTGTAACTGGCACTATGTTGGGAGACATTATGTGTAACTAACACTATACTGATGGACATTATGTGTAACTGGCACTATACTTAGGGACATTATGTGTAACTGGAACTATACTGTGAAACATTATTTGTAACTGACACTATTCTGAGGAACATTATGTGTAACCAGCACTATATTGGGAGACATTATGTGTAACTGCCACCATACTGAGGAACATTATGTGTAACTGGCACTATACTGGGGACATTATATGTAACTGGCACTATACTGGGGAACATTATGTGTAACTGCCACTATGTTGGGAGACATTATGTGTAACTGGCACTATACTGGAGGACATTATGTGTAATTGGCACTATGTTGGGAGACATTATGTGTAACTGGCACTATACTGGGAGACATTATGTGTATCTGGCACTATACTTAGGACATTATGTGTAACTAGCACTATGTTGGGAGACATTATGTGTAACTGGCACTATGTTGGGAGACATTATGTGTAACTAACACTATACTGATGGACATTATGTGTAACTGGCACTATACTTAGGGACATTATGTGTAACTGGAACTATACTGTGAAACATTATGTGTAACTGGCACTATTCTGAGGAACATTATGTGTAACTGGCACTATATTGGGAGACATTATGTGTAACTGGCACTATACTGGGGACATTATGTGTAACTGGCACTATAATGGGGAACATTATGTGTAACTGGCACTATACTGGGGACATTATGTGTAACTGGCACTATATTGGGAGACATTATGTGTAACTGGCACTATACTGAGGAACATTATGTGTAACTGGCACTATACTGGGAGACATGTGTACCTGGCACTATACTGAGGAATATTATGTGTAACTGGCACTATACTGGGAACATTATGTGTAACTGGCACTATACTGGGGACATTATGTGTAACTGGCACTATACTGGGGACATTATGTGGAACTGGCACTATTTTGGGAAACATTATGTGTAACTGGAACTATACTGGGGAACATTATGTGTAACTGGCACTATACTGAGGAACATTATGTGTAGCTGGCACTATACTGGGGACATTATGTGTAACTGGCACTATACTGGGGACATTATGTGTAACTGGCACTATACTGAGGAACATTATGTGTAAATGGCACTATGCTGGGGACATTATGTGTAACTGGCACTATGTTGGGAGACATTATGTGTAACTGGAACTATAATGGGGAACATTATGTGTAATTGGCACTATACTGAGGAACATTATGTGTAGCTGGCACTATACTGGGGACATTATGTGTAACTGGCACTATATTGGGAGACATAATGTGTAACTGGCACTATACTGAGGAACATTATGTGTAACTGGCACTATACTGGGAGACATGTGTACCTGGAACTATACTGAGGAATATTACGTGTAACTGGCACTATACTGGGGACATTATGTGTAACTGGCACTCTATTGGGAGACATTATGTGTAACTGGCACTATACTGGGGACATTATGTGTAACTGGCACTATGCTGGGGACATTATGTGGAACTGGCACTATATTGGGAGACATTATGTGTAACTGGAACTATACTGGGGAACATTATGTGTAACTGGCACTATACTGAGGAACATTATGTGTAGCTGGCACTATACTGGGGACATTATGTGTAACTGGCACTATATTGGGAGACATAAGGTGTAACTGGCACTATACTGAGGAACATTATGTGTAACTGGCACTATACTGGGGACATTATGTGTAATTGGCACTATACTGGAAGACATTATGTGTAACTAGCACTATATTGGGAGATGTGTAACTGGCACTATGTTGGGAGACATTATGTGTAACTAACACTATACTGATGGACATTATGTGTAACTGGCACTATACTTAGGGACATTATGTGTAACTGGAACTATACTGTGAAACATTATTTGTAACTTGCACTATTCTGAGGAACATTATGTGTAACTAGCACTATATTGGGAGACATTATGTGTAACTGCCACCATACTGAGGAACATTATGTGTAACTGGCACTATACTGGGGACATTATATGTAACTGGCACTATACTGGGGAACATTATGTGTAACTGCCACTATGTTGGGAGACATTATGTGTAACTGGCACTATACTGGAGGACATTATGTGTAATTGGCACTATGTTGGGAGACATTATGTGTAACTGGCACTATACTGGGAGACATTATGTGTATCTGGCACTATACTTAGGACATTATGTGTAACTAGCACTATGTTGGGAGACATTATGTGTAACTGGCACTATGTTGGGAGACATTATGTGTAACTAACACTATACTGATGGACATTATGTGTAACTGGCACTATACTTAGGGACATTATGTGTAACTGGAACTATACTGTGAAACATTATGTGTAACTGGCACTATTCTGAGGAACTTTATGTGTAACTGGCACTATATTGGGAGACATTATGTGTAACTGGCACTATACTGGGGACATTGTGTGTAACTGGCACTATACTGGGTAACATTATGTGTAACTGGCACTATACTGGGGACATTATGTGTAGCTGGCACTATACTGAGGAACATTATGTGTAGCTGGCACTATACTGGGGACATTATGTGTAACTGGCACTATATTGGGAGACATTATGTGTAACTGGCACTATACTGAGGAACATTATGTGTAACTGGCACTATACTGGGAGACATGTGTACCTGGCACTATACTGAGGAATATTATGTGTAACTGGCACTATACTGGGGACATTATGTGTAACTGGCACTATACTGGGGACATTGTGTGGAACTGGCACTATTTTGGGAGACATTATGTGTAACTGGAACTATACTGGGGAACATTATGTGTAACTAGCACTATATTGGGAGATGTGTAACTGGCACTATGTTGGGAGACATTATGTGTAACTAACACTATACTGATGGACATTATGTGTAACTGGCACTATACTTAGGGACATTATGTGTAACTGGAACTATACTGTGAAACATTATTTGTAACTGGCACTATTCTGAGGAACATTATCTGTAACTAGCACTATATTGGGAGACATTATGTGTAACTGCCACCATACTGAGGAACATTATGTGTAACTGGCACTATACTGGGGACATTATATGTAACTGGCACTATACTGGGGAACATTATGTGTAACTGCCACTATGTTGGGAGACATTATGTGTAACTGGCACTATACTGGAGGACATTATGTGTAATTGGCACTATGTTGGGAGACATTATGTGTATCTGGCACTATACTGGGAGACATTATGTGTATCTGGCACTATACTTAGGACATTATGTGTAACTAGCACTATGTTGGGAGACATTATGTGTAACTGGCACTATGTTGGGAAACATTATGTGTAACTAACACTATACTGATGGACATTATGTGTAACTGGCACTATACTTAGGGACATTATGTGTAACTGGAACTATACTGTGAAACATTATGTGTAACTGGCACTATTCTGAGGAACATTATGTGTAACTGGCACTATATTGGGAGACATTATGTGTAACTGGCACTATACTGGGGACATTATGTGTAACTGGCACTATACTGGGGAACATTATGTGTAACTGGCATGATACTGGGGACATTATGTGTAACTGGCACTATATTGGGGGACATTATGTGTAACTGGCACTATACCGAGGAACATTATGTGTAACTGGCACTATACTGGGAGACATGTGTACCTGGCACTATACTGAGGAATATTATGTGTAACTGGCACTATACTGGGGACATTATGTGTAACTGGCACTATGCTGGGGACATTATGTGGAACTGGCACTATTTTGGGAGACATTATGTGTAACTGGAACTATACTGGGGAACATTATGTGTAACTGGCACTATACTGAGGAACATTATGTGTAGCTGGCACTATACTGGGGACATTATGTGTAACTGGCACTATACTGGGGACATTATGTGTAACTGGCACTATACTGAGGAACATTATGTGTAAATGGCACTATGCTGGGGACATTATGTGTAACTGGCACTATGTTGGGAGACATTATGTGTAACTGGAACTATAATGGGGAACATTATGTGTAACTGGCACTATACTGAGGAACATTATGTGTAGCTGGCACTATACTGGGGACATTATGTGTAACTGGCACTATATTGGGAGACATAATGTGTAACTGGCACTATACTGAGGAACATTATGTGTAACTGGCACTATACTGGGAGATATGTGTACCTGGCACTATACTGAGGAATATTACGTGTAACTGGCACTATACTGGGTCATTATGTGTAACTGGCACTCTATTGGGAGACATTATGTGTAACTGGCACTATACTGGGGACATTATGTGTAACTGGCACTATGCTGGGGACATTATGTGGAACTGGCACTATATTGGGAGACATTATGTGTAACTGGAACTATACTGGGGAACATTATGTGTAACTGGCACTATACTGAGAAACATTATGTGTAGCTGGCACTATACTGGGGACATTATGTGTAACTGGCACTATATTGGGAGACATAATGTGTAACTGGCACTATACTGAGGAACATTATGTGTAACTGGCACTATACTGGGGACATTATGTGCAATTGGCACTATACTGGAAGACATTATGTGTAACTAGCACTATATTGGGAGATGTGTAACTGGCACTATGTTGGGAGACATTATGTGTAACTAACACTATACTGATGGACATTATGTGTAACTGGCACTATACTTAGGGACATTATGTGTAACTGGAACTATACTGTGAAACATTATTTGTAACTTGCACTATTCTGAGGAACATTATGTGTAACTAGCACTATATTGGGAGACATTATGTGTAACTGCCACCATACTGAGGAACATTATGTGTAACTGGCACTATACTGGGGACATTATATGTAACTGGCACTATACTGGGGAACATTATGTGTAACTGCCACTATGTTGGGAGACATTATGTGTAACTGGCACTATACTGGAGGACATTATGTGTAATTGGCACTATGTTGGGAGACATTATGTGTAACTGGCACTATACTGGGAGACATTATGTGTATCTAGCACTATACTTAGGACATTATGTGTAACTAGCACTATGTTGGGAGACATTATGTGTAACTGGCACTATGTTGGGAGACATTATGTGTAACTAACACTATACTGATGGACATTATGTGTAACTGGCACTATACTTAGGGACATTATGTGTAACTGGAACTATACTGTGAAACATTATTTGTAACTGGCACTATTCTGAGGAACATTATGTGTAACTAGCACTATATTGGGAGACATTATGTGTAACTGCCACCATATTGAGGAACATTATGTGTAACTGGCACTATACTGGGGACATTATATGTAACTGGCACTATACTGGGGACATTATATGTAACTGGCACTATACTGGGGAACATTATGTGTAACTGCCACTATGTTGGGAGACATTATGTGTAACTGGCACTATACTGGAGGACATTATGTGTAATTGGCACTATGTTGGGAGACATTATGTGTAACTGGCACTATACTGGGAGACATTATGTGTATCTGGCACTATACTTAGGACATTATGTGTAGCTAGCACTATGTTGGGAGACATTATGTGTAACTGGCACTATGTTGGGAGACATTATGTGTAACTAACACTATACTGATGGACATTATGTGTAACTGGCACTATACTTAGGGACATTATGTGTAACTGGAACTATACTGTGAAACATTATGTGTAACTGGCACTATTCTGAGGAACATTATGTGTAACTGGCACTATATTGGGAGACATTATGTGTAACTGGCACTATACTGGGGACATTGTGTGTAACTGGCACTATACTGGGGAACATTATGTGTAACTGGCACTATACTGGAGACATTATGTGTAGCTGGCACTATACTGAGGAACATTATGTGTAGCTGGCACTATACTGGGGACATTATGTGTAACTGGCACTATATTGGGAGACATTATGTGTAACTGGCACTATACTGAGGAACATTATGTGTAACTGGCACTATACTGGGAGACATGTGTACCTGGCTCTATACTGAGGAATATTATGTGTAACTGGCACTATACTGGGGACATTATGTGTAACTGGCACTATACTGGGGACATTATGTGTAACTGGCACTATGCTGGGGACATTATGTGGAACTGGCACTATTTTGGGAGACATTATGTGCAACTGGAACTATACTGGGGAACATTATGTGTAACTGGCACTATACTGAGGAACATTATGTGTAGCTGGCACTATACTGGGGAAATTATGTGTAACTGGCACTATACTGGGGACATTATGTGTAACTGGCACTATACTGAGGAACATTATGTGTAACTGGCACTATGCTGGGGACATTATGTGTAACTGGCACTATGTTGGAAAACATTATGTGTAACTGGAACTATAATGGGGAACATTATGTGTAACTGGCACTATACTGAGGAACATTATGTGTAGCTGGCACTATACTGGGGACATTATGTGTAACTGGCACTATATTGGGAGACATGTGTAACTGGCACTATACTGAGGAACATTATGTGTAACTGGCACTATACTGGGAGACATGTGTACCTGGCATTCTACTGAGGAATATTATGTGTAACTGGCACTATACTGGGGACATTATGTGTAACTGGCACTCTATAGGGAGACATTATGTGTAACTGGCACTATACTGGGGACATTATGTGTAACTGGCACTATGCTGGGGACATTATGTGGAACTGGCACTATATTGGGAGACATTATGTGTAACTGGAACTATACTGGGGAACATTATGTGTAACTGGCACTATACTGAGGAACATTATGTGTAGCTGGCACTATACTGGGGACATTATGTGTAACTGGCACTATATTGGGAGACATAATGTGTAACTGGCACTATACTGAGGAACATTATGTGTAACTGGTACTATACTGGGAGACATGTGTACCTGGCACTACACTGAGGAATATTATGTGTAACTGGCACTATACTGGGGACATTATGTGTAACTGGCACTATATTGGGAGACATTATGTGTAACTGGCACTACATTGGGAGACATTATGTGTAACTGGCACTATATTGGGAGACATTATGTGTAACTGGCACTATATTGGGAGACATTATGTGTAACTGGAACTATACTGAGAAACGTTACGTGTAACTGGCACTATACTGAGAGACATTATGTGTAACTGGCACTATACTGGGAGACATTGGGGTAAATTTACTAAGATGGGAGTTCTATTTAAGATGGGATGTTGCCCATAGCAGCCAATCAGATTCTACTTCTCATTTATCTATACCCTTCTAGAAGATAATACCTGGAATCTGATTGGTTGCTATGGGCAACTTTCCATCTTAAATAGAACTCCCATCTTAGTAAATTTACCCCATTATGTGTAGTGTAACTGGTACTATCCTGGGAGACATTATGTGTAACTGGTACTATAGTGGGGACATAAAAAGAAAAATATTCTGAAATCCGAAATAATCCATTATACAAAATGATTTTGGTCCCAAGCATTTGGATAAGGGACACTCAACCTGTATATATATAGGTCCACACAAGACTTAGACCTTGATAATTCAGCTCACTTGGGTTTTTTAATTTGACATGTGCTGATCTAGGTAGACTGGAGAAATGGTCAAGAGCATGGTAATTAATGCCCAAAAATGCTAAATCATGCACTTGGGTCTCAAAAATCCAAACGCTAAATATAGTATCAACATCACTATAATGGAAACTACAGAGGAGGAAAGGGATCTAGGCAGTGGCGTAACTAGAAATTTTTCTCCCCCAAGCCAAAAAAATCTTTGGCGCCCCCCCCCTTCATGCTCCATAATTAGGAGAAAGAAAAAGGGCGTGGTTTTGTTGGAGTGGGCGTGGTTTCGCATAAAGGGGCGTGGCATTGCAGGAAAAGACTACCTTATACCCCAGTTTTGCAACCTGCACGCCCAGACGTTGGCCACCACAGGAAAGAAAAATAATCCTGATTCATGCCCCTTACATTATTTGTCATTTTTCCTCCTTATAGTAATGCCCAGTATACATTATGCCACATACTGCAATGGCCCTTAGACATTATGCCGCACACAATAATGCACGACACAATATGCACACACTGTAATGCCCCCGACACATTATGCCACACACCGTAATGTCTGTGACACATTATGCCACACACCGTAATGCCTGTGACACATTATGACAGGAATCGCAATGCCCGTTATACATTATGCTACACACTGCAATGCCCCTGATACATTATAGCACATACAATGTCTGTGACACATTATGACACACACCGCAATGTCCGTGATACATTATGCCACACACTGCAATGCCCGATACATTATAGCACATACAATGCATGTGACACATTATGCCACACACTGCAATGACCTTGAGACATTATACCACAATGCCCGTGATATAGTATACCATACACCGTAATGCCTGTGACACATACCGCAATGCCCTGCCCGTTATACCCTATGCCACACATCGCAATGCCCGTTATGTATCATGCCACACTGCAATGACCCTGAGACATTATACCACATACCACAATGCCCGTGATATAGTATACCACACACCGTAATGCCTGACACATTATGACACACACCGCAATGTCCGAGATACATTCTGCCACACACTGCAATGACCCTGAGACATTATACCACATATCACAATGCCCGCGATATAGTATACCATACACCGTAATGCCTGTGACACATTATGACACACCCCGCAATGTCCGTGATACATTATGCCACACACCGTAATGCCCATTACACATTAAGTCCTACAGTAAGGCTTCTAATTACTTTTCAATTACCTGCTCGTTGTCAGGGGTCTCATGCACTGGGTGTCATGCTCGTTGCCAGGGGTTTCATGCTCTTGGTTCCATGCACGGTGCCAGGGGTTTTCATGCTCAGGGTGTCATGCTCGTTGCCAGGGGTTTCATGCACTGGGTGTCATGCTCGTTGCCAGGTGTTTCATGCACTGGGTGTCATGCTCGTTGCCAGGTGTTTTATGCACTGGGTGTCATGCTCGTTGCTAGGAGGTAGTCCTTGTTGCTAGGGCTGTGCTCCCAGTGCCACATATGTCCCCAGTGCCAGATATTCCCCCACGGTGCCAGGTACTTACATGCTCCAGTGCCAAATATAGTCGTCCCCCCCCATGTGCCAGTGCCACATATGCCCCCAGTGCCAGATATTCCCCCCCCCAGTGCCATATATGCCCCCCGTGCCATATATGCCCCCAGTGCCAGATATCCCCCCCCAGTGCCATATATGCCCCCAGTGCCAGATATTCCCCCCCAGTGCCATATATGCCCCAGTGCCAGATATCCCCCCCCCCAGTGCCAGATATTCCCCCAGTGCCAGATATTCCCCCCCCCAGTGCCAGATATGCCCCCAGTGCCAGATATTCCCCCCCAGTGCCATATATGCCCCCAGTGCCAGATATTCCCCCCCAGTGCCATATATGCCCCAGTGCCAGATATCCCCCCCCCAGTGCCACATATTCCCCCCCAGTGCCATATATGCCCCAGTGCCAGATATCCCCCCCCCAGTGCCAGATATGCCCCCAGTGCCAGATATTCCCCCCAGTGCCAGAAATGCCCCAGTGCCAGATATTCCTCCCTCCCCCCCCCGTGCCATATATGCCCCCAGTGCCAGATATTCCCCCCCAGTGCCATATATGCCCCCAGTGCCAGATATTCCCCCCCAGTGCCATATATGCCCCCAGTGCCAGATATTCCCCCCCAGTGCCATATATGCCCCAGTGCCAGATATCCCCCCCAGTGCCAGATATGCCCCAGTGCCAGATATCCCCCCCCAGTGCCATATATGCCCCCAGTGCCAGATATTCCCCCCAGTGCCATATATGCCCCCCGTGCCATATATGCCCCCAGTGCCAGATATCCCCCCCCAGTGCCATATATGACCCCAGTGCCAGATATTCCCCCCCAGTGCCAGATATTCCCCCCAGTGCCAGATATTCCTCCCTCCCCCCCCCCCCCGTGCCATATATGCCCCCAGTGCCAGATATTTACCCCCCACCCCCGCCGTCGCTTTTTGGAGGGACACGGAGGGCACAGCTCGTCTCTCCTGTGTCCCTCCTGCTGCATCATCTCCGGCGGCCGCGGGTCTAATAGGGGGAAGTGCCGGTTCGTGAGCCAATTAGAGCTCACGGACGGCACTTCCCCCTATTAGACCCGCGGCCGCCGGAGATGATGCAGCAGGAGGGACACAGGGAGGCGCGCTGTGTGCCCTCCGTGTCCCTCCAACAAGCGGCTGAGGGAAGGAGACTGCAGACTGACATGCGGACGCTCGTCCGCATGTCAGTCTGCTGTAAATCAGTGGCGCCCCCGCAGCCCCTCGCCCCCAAGCCACCGCGAGGACTGCGGGGGCAGTAGTTACGCCACTGGATCTAGGTGTCACTGTATCAGGAGATTTAAAGGCAGGTAAGCAATGATAGGTGCAGTAATGTGTCTAAAGCAATCTTCTTGCAGTGTTCTATAAATGTGTGTATACAGTATAACATATATATATATATATATATATATATATATAAAATGAGGGAAGCGGTATCGTAGCATGGGCTTTCTCTGGGATCAATTTTGTCATATGACCCCATTGGAAAAATATGGATCTTAACCTCTATTCACCTATATGCATCTATGCAGCAGCAGCCCTATGCATTTGCTGGTATAAATAGCCATCCTCAGCAAACTTGCACAATATACTGTAATTGCTGCCAAAGTTTTATGCTTCATGCATTATACATTGCAAATTGTACCAGAACTGGCCAGTTCTCCAGTAAGAACCTTGGGGGTCATTCCAACCCGATCGCTCGCTGCAGTTTATCGCAGCGCAGCAATCGTGTCGGAACTGCTCATGCCAGCCGTCGTTGCCTAGCGATCGACTCTGAGGCAGAGGCGGTCGCTGGGCGGGATGGGATAGGCGGCGGCGTCAAGCCGCCGTTTAGGGGGCACGGTCTGGCCAACGCAGGCGTGGCCGGACCATTTGGGAGGGCGGGCCGCGGCGGCTGCGTGACGTCACATGCAGCCGCTGCAACCCGGGGCAGCGAAGAGGTTCTCCCGGCCAGCCACAGGAGGTGCTCTGGCCGGGAGTAACTCCTGAGATGCAAAAGCATCACCGCTGTGCGATGCTTTTGCATTTCTGCAGGGGAAGCCGGCACTGACATGCGGGCGGACTAGCCCTGTGCTGGGCGTCCCCCCGCATGTCTGAGTGCCTGATCGTAGCTGTGCAAAATTTAGGACAGCTACAATCAACTCGGAATGACACCCCTTGGACACTACGAATGTGGATAAACCAGGCTACTGGAATGTTCTTCCCATTCAGTGCACACTCCTCGATCCTGCAAAGTAACAAGTTTATCTTAACCTATTAAGTTTAGTAAGCATGTCAAGCATAAGAATACCTGTGTCTAAGTTAATTAAGATTGATTATATGAGTTCATCCAAGTTATATATAACCACAGAATTGTTGAACATCATGTAGCTTATTACAGAACAACGCTGACATGGAAGCTCAAGTATTTCTACCAACATATGAATACGATTTCTCTTGTTTTAATACCTAATTGTTTCTTGCTTAATCCTGCTTCTCTGTTGCCATCTGCTGGTGAACACGGGGACATAATTATATTTAAGGTGCTTCTCATGTACCTGTATTACAGAAGCAGCACATCCCGGGGAACGTGGTTCCAGCTAGATGAATGGGCACATTAGTAAAATTACATAAACAAATAAATACATAGATGGTAGTGCAGCCTTGAATACACATTTTTACAAAGCCCTAAGGTTATTTGCTAGATTAATGGCTCTTGTTTATGATACTTTCGTTTCTGGTTATTTTGTTTGTCCCCATCAACAACTAGTGGTTACCTGTCACCTGACTACTCATCACTGCTAGCAGCGTTTATAGCCCAGCCTTGTGTACAGTATGTACTGTATGCTAAAAAAAAATATCTACAGACTCCAGATCATACTTGTCTACTATGTACAGTATGTCTCCTCTCTTGCGTCTTTTAGCCCGCCTCCTCCACTTGTAGCTGTGACTCCGGCTATTGTCTCACAAATCCTGACTGCTTCAATAGGAGCCAGCGGGATGCAGAGAGTGGTGCCCACTCTTCCAGGAGTGCAGGGGACTACCTGAAAGTATGCTCCAGATATGCCAATGGAGTTTTTCACTATCAAGTTACCATCTAAGATAGTGACCATCATGTTAGTGGAGATGGTCATCAATCCATCTTAGAGAGAGGCAAGACAAGACCCAATAACTATACACTTATAAAGACCGCCGGCATCCTGGCTGCCTGTACCCAACCCGTACAGCACATCCAGCCTCATAGCTGATGGGCTACAGCAACAGAAGACCGCAACACATTCTACTCATGTCAGCTAAAACCAGGTAACTGAGACTACAGTGGACACAGGCTCAACAAATCTGTAAAGTTGAAAATGCAGGTAGTAGGGTCAGAAATTGTCAAAACAACATGAATCCATCAATCCATCTTGTCTTGTGTCAGCTGTTCCAGAGTACAGAAGTACTCACTGTTATACATACTGGTAGATGAAGTGGAGCGGGTTGTTACACAGCTCACCGGTTGGTTGGTTGGTTGGTTGGTTGGTTGGTTGGTTGGTTGGTTGGTTGGTTGGTTGGTGAGTGTATGTAGGTACCAGGCAGCAGTGCAGGATGTTAGAATAGCATCTAAAACATCAGGTATTCACAGATCTCACTGGAGCTAAGTGGAAGACCACTGTCTTCCACTATTGGCACTCTTACACAGTCCCAAGATGGCTCTGCACATGCTCAGTAGTGGCCGCGTGGCCATCTTGGTACAGGGAATGAAGCTTTGCTTGAGGACTAGCAATATGTGATCTGCGTAGTAGCGCAATCTACTTTAAACAATTGTGATGTAGGAGTAGAGCAGAACAAGTAACTGTGCACCCTGGACATACTGCACTGCGAAGGGTGCAAATACTTCTTTTTTTGTGTGCAGGGCAAATACTGGATTCTTTTGCATGTAGCAAACATACTGACCAGCTTTATTTCTACACTGCAATTTAAACTTTAGTTTGGACACAGCCCTCACAAATCTAAATCTCTCTGCACATTTTGAATATCACCCATCTGCCGTGTAACATTGTTTTACCAAGTTGCACAGTTACTTGGTCTTTTTTTCTTTACTCCCACCTCACAATCAGGTCCTTTGTCTTAGAAAATCAGTCCTTGGGGGTTTATTTACTAAAGTCCCAATTTTGTCCGAATTTTTTATTTATTTTTTGCAAAGTGTCAACACAGGAATTTACTAAGCACAAATCTCGGCAGTGTTGGGGCTATTCGTAATGGTTTTCACGGCAGAGGGCAGAAATACGAATGAATATACCATCGGTCAAATGCGGCTGTTTGTTTATACAACACGGGAATTTACTATTTATTTGTATTTTGGTGTTTGTCCCTGAATGTTCAATTGCGGTTGTTTTTTTTTTTTTTTTTTTTTTTTGCGACTCGTAAAAAAAAGCAGCAAAAAAATAGACCTGCTTTTTCCTGATGTGTTTGGATAGTCACGCATGGATCAGTGAGATCCGTGCATGCTTATCTATGGGAAAGGGTCTGTTTAGATTAAAAATGTTTTTAAAAAATTGCGTGGGGTCCCCCCCTCCTAAGCATAACCAGCCTCGGCCCTTTGAGCAGGCCCTGGTTGTAAAAATACAGGGGGGGGGAAATGCGTAGGGTCCCCCCATATTTATACAACCAGCACCAGGCTCTGCATCCAGTCCTGGCTCAATATATACGGGGGACAAAAGATGTAGGGGTCCCCCGTATTTTTTAAACCAGCACCGGGCTCCACTAGCCAGAGAGATAATGCCACAGCCGGGGGACACTTTTATATAGGTCCCTGTGGCAGTGGCATTACCCCCCCAACTAGTCACCCCTGGCCGGGGTACCCTGGAGGAGTGGGGACCCCTTAAATTAAGGTGTCCCCCCCTCCAGCCACCCAAGGACCAGGGGTGAAGCCTGAGGCTGTCCCCCCCATCCGTGGGCGGTTTATGGGAGGCTGATAGCCTTTGTGTAAAAACAAGAATATTGGTTTTTGTGGTAGAACTACAAGTCCTAGCAAGCCTCCCCTGCAAGCTTGTACTTGGAGATCTACAAGTACCAGCATGCGGGGAAATAACAGGCCCGCTGGTACCTGTAGTTCTACCACACAAAAAAATACCACAAAAAACAACACACACACCGTGAAAGTAAAGCTTTCTTTTACATGCATGCACACTTACACACTCACATACTTACCTATTGTCCCACGGAGCGCCTCGGTCCCCTTGTCAAGTAGAATCCACGGGGCACCTGTCAAATAAAAATTATACTTACAACCAATTCAGTGTAGATCTGTCCTCTTCTTATCCAATGTAATCCAGGGACTTGAATAAAAAAAACAAACCAGAAACCCGATCCACGCAACTAAAGGGGTTCCATGTTTACACATGGAACCCCTTTCCCCAAATGCCAGGACCCCCCGAGACTTCTGTCATTGAAGGTCCCGCCAGCCAATCAGGGAGAGCCACGTCATGGCGCTCTCCTGATTGGCTGTGCGCTCCTAGCCTGTCAATCAGGAGGAGCGCACTGGCTAGAATGAAGGAGAAAGGGGTTCCATGTGTCAACATGGAACCCCTTTAGTTGCGTGGATCGGGTTTCCAGTTTGTTTTTTTATTCAAGTCCGTGGATTACATCGGATAAGAAGAGGACAGATCTACACTGGATTGGTTGTAAGTAAAATTTTTATTTGACAGGTACCCCGTGGATTCTACTTGACAAGGGGACCGAGGGGCTCCGTGGGACAATAGGTAAGTATGTGAGCGTGTAAGTGTGCATGCATGTAAAATAAAGCTTTACTTTTACGGAATGTGTGTGGTGTTTTTTGGGGTATTTTTTTGTGGTAGAACTACAGTTACCAGCGGGCTTGTTATTTCCCCGCATGCATGTACTTGTGGTTCTACAAGTACCAGCTTACAGGGGAGGCTTGCTAGGACTTGTAGTTCTATCACAAAAAACAATATTCTTATTTTTACACAAAGGCTATCAGCCTCCCATCCTCCGCATACGGAAGGGGGGGGACAGCCTCGGGCTTCACCCCTGGTCCTTGGGTGGCTGCAGGGGGAGGACCCCTTGATTTAAGGGTTCCCCACTTCTCCAGGGTACCCCGGCCAGGGGTGACTAGTTGGGGGGGTAATGCCACGGCCGCAGGGACCCATATAAAAGTGTCCCCCGGCTGTGGCATTATCTCTCTGGCTAGTGGAGCCCGGTGCTGGTTTGAGAAATACGGGGGACCCCTACATCTTTTGTCCCCCGTATTTTTTGAACCAGGACTGGACGCAGAGCCTGGTGCTAGTTGTATAAATATGGGGAGACCATACGCATTTTTCCCCTGTATTTTTCCAACCAGGGCTGGCTCAAAGAGCCCGAGGCTGGTTATGCTTAGGAGGGGGGACCCCACGCTATTTTTTTTCTACTTTTAACTCTTTAAACACTACTCATAATGTACACAATGAAGCCCTGCATGGATCTCAATGATCTGGACGGACTTCATTGTGTTATGTCCGGCAGTGTTTTACTAATCACTCCCGTAAAACACTGCCCGATAATACGAATCACATCGACATCGGAGAATACGAAACAAGAAAACTCGGCAGCTTAGTAAATTATTGAAAATGGATTAAAAAAGTTGGAGTAAAATACGTCCGATAAAAATCGAGATTAAAATCCCAACAAATCGACACAAACACGAATATTAGTAAATAAACCCCCTTGTGTCACTTTCAGTAACACTTTAATGACTAATGCTGGGCATACATGTACAGATAAAATGCCTGTCAGACAGCCAGGCATTTTATCTGACAGCCTTAGACCCTGCAGATATTGTGGTCATATCTGCACTCTTCCCCTGGGGAGAAGGCATTTCCCTGATCCGTCCCATGTGAAGGAACAGGGGAAATTTCTTGGCACTTATAAAATATGACATCGAATGGACATGCTGGACAATCCTGATGGATGACTAATCGATATTTTCAGATTGGTCGCCTGCATACACGCTACAATTATCTGGGCAATCCGACGATATTGGGAGGGTCGGCAATATAACTGTAGCGTGTATGCTGAGCATTAGACATAAAAATGGGATTCGGTGTGTGGTTTTCTGCCTCCTGGTGCAGGTGTCTGTTTCTGAAGCTGAACAAGGTGACAGTTTAGGATTTTTCTTTACTGCTGGACTGTGGTAGATGCAGTCCCTTAATAAATCCCTTTTTTGTTGCTTGTTTTTTTTTTGTCTTTACTCTGGTGGCATTGTATATGATTTTTACCTCAGATGATGTTGTCTTTTAATTGTTTATATATACTGCTTATTGTTCCCACTATCTAAAATTTACAGCAGTTTAATCTCAAGCCGTTATAACAATATTACTAAATTATTATTATTATTATTATTATTATTATTATTATTATTATTATTATTATTCTTTTTTAGTTGCTGCATAGTTTCCACAGCACTGTAGCGGGAAGTACAGTAAATGTAAGTTGATATCGTTAGGAGAACTCAGAGCAATAAACCAGCAAACTCGGTAGGACTCAGACAAGGGGCAATGTTTGGGGAGATCATGTATCCTGACAGGAAAGTGTATGAGAGTCATAGGGAAGGCTGATCAACACTCAATTAGCCTATACCCAATGAAAGTTCCAGAGGAGGAGATGGGGCAGGAGAAGTCTTGGAGGTGGGGGATGAGAGCAAGTAACCAGGGTGTATACTGATTATACCTCGTCCTTTTCTTCTTAGAAATATATCTATTATACTACTTTCTGCTCGCTCCTCATATTCCCCCTTGGCTTTCACTCAGCCTGCTTTTATCTCTTATCATTTCTGTCTCCTTTGTCCATTCTTCCTCTACTCTCTTTTCTTCTTCATTCCCTTCAATACTGTCTATCCCTTTTTGTACCTCCCCATCTGTTTCTTGCTCTCTGCTTTGACAGTTTTTCTAAGACAGCAGCCGAATCTGTAATCCATCAAGGTAATACACACTGGGTCTTATTCTGAGTGAAAGGTAAAGGCGATCTGCAGCCTTTTTATGTCCGCAAGTTGCATTTTTCTTAAATGCGAATGTGCAAATTTTTGCAATCCACATCTTTTAATGAGTGTGTCAGACCTGTGAGTGTATATTAATTGGGGCTGCATTGGGTGTGCAGCTGTGGGCAGTTGATGTACATATGGAGGCAGTAGAGAGGGTGGGGTGTGTTGGCCATGTAATCACAGAGTGCAGCTAAAATAGCTGGCAAAGATGACTCAGACTTAGCCTCCTGGAGTGGTGAGATATGGGTGCTCTTACCCTGGTGTATGTGTTACCTTGGTAATGATGCCTGCATGTGATTGGTTGCACATGGCAAAAACACAACTATTTATGCGAAACCTCTAAAACTGCTGCCACAGTGTATAAAAAGTGACCTCATACTGCAGTGCACACTCATTTTAACAAATAAAAAAGGATGCTTCTTGTTCAGTTGGGGAAGGGGAAGCCTGCACATACATTTGGAAGTTCTAATTAAAAAATAAAACATATATAGTGCAGCTTTGTTTTGCATTTACATGCTACTTGTAAACTTACTGAGGTGGATTCAGAGTTGGCAGGAAAGCAAAAAACAAAAACAGGTGTAAAGTTATAAAAGCATGCTGCACTGTAGGTGGGGCTGAATTAAAGTGTACAGAGGGTATTTAGATTTGGGAGGGGCATGTTGTAGCTCAAATCTAAATTGTAGTGTAAAAAAAAAAGCAGTGCAGCTGTCCAGCATTGGTGGGATACATGCCAAAGCAGCCAGTATTTACCCTGCATGCCAAACAAATACAAAATAAATGTCTTTGCACCGCTAGCATTATAACATGGTTTGTCCAGGTGCAAAGTTACTCCAGTTTTTTTGTTTTGCTCCGATCTCCAGCCATTAACTTTAATGTGTTTCCCTAAGTGTTTTTACAGTGTGCTATTTATTGTTTTTGTTACCTACTGCACACTATAGGCTTGTTACTTTCTTCATTTTATATCATACAATAAATACCTTTTGCCTAGAGTGCCACACAAAGGAGTCTTCTGTCTTCTCTTGTCTCATGTATGTGAATCCCCACTGACTCCAGGGAGCACCACCAACCTACAGTACCTTGGTTCCCACTTGTTTGTACCTTATTGTTTTTTCTTATACATCCTAGAGGATGCTGGGGATACCATAAGAACCATGGGGTATAGAGGGGATCCGCAGGAGACATGGGCACTTTAAGACTTTAAAAGGGTGTGAACTGGCTCCTCCCTCTATGCCCCTCCTCCAGACTCCAGTTTTTTACTTGTGCCTAGGCAGACTGGATGCACTCTGAGGAGCTCTACTGAGTTTCTCTGAAAAGACTTTGTTAGGTTTTTTTTCAGGGAGATCTGCTGGCAACAGTCTCCCTGCTTCGTGGGACTTAGGGGAGAGAAGTTAGACCTACTTCCAGTGAGTTAAAGGCTCTGCTTCTTGGCTACAGGACACCATTAGCTCCTGAGGGTTTGATCACTAGGTACGCCGAGGGGCTCATTTCCAGAGCCGGCCGTCACCCCCCTTGCAGAGCCAGAAGTCAGAAGACAGGTGAGTAGAAGAAGACAGAAGACTTCAGTGACGGCTTCAGAGGTACCGCACGGCGGATGCGCTGCGCGCCATGCTCCCACACTCAGCGGCCCTACAGGGTGCAGGGCGCCCTGGGCAGCATATACACCTCTAAAAAAGTGACTGGCAAGAGAGAACAAGGTGCCAAGCCACTGTCCTAACCCCCGCCAGTATAAAGTTTTTGAAAAATAGCGGGGCTGAAGCACGCTATTATGGGGGCGGAGCTTAGTCCTCACAGCTCACATCAGCGCTATTTTCTCTTCACAGAAGCTGCAGAGACGCTGGTCCTTCCTCACACTGCTGTACAAGTAACAGGGTGCAAAACGGGGGGGCACAGTGATTTTTGGTGCAATATAAGTTATTATAAAAGCGCTGCAGGTCTGGGACATTCTGTAACTGTTTCAGAACCGGGTTTAAGTGCTGGGTTGTGAGCTGGCAAACTTCCTCTGTGTCTCTCTGACAGGCTTTATTGTGGGTCTGTCCACTATATGCCCAGTGTGTTTGTGGGTGTTTTGTGCACGTGTGTCGGCATGTCTGAGGCTGAGTGCACACAAACGGCTGTGGGGGTGACCCTGTCGGCACCACCGACTCCTGATTGGGTAAATGTGTTGAATGCTTTAAATGCTAATGTGGCTCTTATTACCAAGAGATTAGATAAATCTGAATCTCAGAACCAGGCATGGAGGAAATCTGTGGAGGATTTGTTATTACAAGTTCAGACCCCCTCAGGGTCACAAAAACGTTTGTTTGCTCAGTCGGCAGACACGGATACCGACACGGACACCGACTCCAGTGTCGATTATAGTGATGTCAAATTAGATCCAAAATTGGCAAAGAGCATTCAGTACATGATTGTGGCGATAAAAGACGTATTACATATCTCTGAAGACCCTGCTGTCCCAGATAAAAGGGTCTGTATGTACAAGGGAAAGAAACCTGAGGTAACATTTCTTCCCTCTCATGAACTGTTGAACACTCTTTTTGAAAAGCTTTGGGAAAATCCTGACAAAAAGTTTCAAATTCCCAAAAGGATTCCGGTGGCGTATCCGTTTCCCTCTGGGGTTAGAGAAAAGTGGGAGTCACCACCCATGGTGGACAAGGCTCTATCACGGTTGTCAAAAAAGGTGGCTCTCCCGTCTCCTGACATGGCAGCCCTTAAGGATCCTGCAGGTCGTAGACAGGAAACTACGTTAAAATCCATTTATGTCACCACAGGTACGCTGCTCAGACCAACAATTGCATCTGCGTGGGTGAGTAGTGCTATCGAGAAGTGGGCAGATAACTTGTCATCTGATATAGATACCCTAGATAGGGATAGCATCCTCTTAACGCTGGGTTATATCAGGGAAGCTGCGGCCTACCTAAAGGAAGCGGCAAGAGATATAGGCCTTTTGGGATCAAAGGCAAATGCCATGGCAGTCTCGGCAAAGCGAGCTTTGTGGATTCATCAATGGAATGCTGATGCTGACTCCAAGAAAAATATGGAATCTCTGTCAAAGTCAGAAAAATATCACGCTGCACATTGCCATATATGCACCTCATGCGTGTGCCCGCTGCACGAGCATGAGCTCTCCCGTGCGTGCGTATACTCGCGGTCGCGTGCACTCGCAGGCGCACGGTATGCGCATTTACGGTAGAGTTTGTGTGCGTCTAGCGGGCGACTCAATCGTAACATATTTTAGTCATATAATGTATTTTGTAGATTATGGTCCCTTTGATAGAATCTGAAAGTTTAGTTAATATAGCATGTTCGGGGACAAGGAGATTCCTCTTTGTTTGATACGAAGGGTCAGACAGGGGTTACACAGTGGTGTTTAGTATCCATCGGAAGAGAATATAATTAGCAATATTCCGGTGTTGGTTTGAAGCGGATTACTCGCTCGTGCGTATAGTTATGGACATAAGAAGTTTATGGACATTTGCTATATTTGCACTTTATTACCCATGCGGCGGGAAACCCAGTTTCCCTCCCACCTGAGCAGTTTGAAATAGTCACAGCCCACCTGTATGAACCAACCTATGACCTTTTGTTATAATGCAGAGACGAATTCCTGTGTCCAATGAACAATAAGTATGTAGGGACCATTGTACTGTACAGTGTGTAAGTGTATATAAAGACAAGCCGATCTGGGCCAGCTCTCTACTCTTTTCAACGGTTCTCATCACTGATAATCGGGAGCTGGATATCCAGAAAGGCGCTTGCGATTGTTCCCCTTGTGCGTAAGTTCTCTGCAACCATATTTATCTCCTATTTTGTTGTATGCCATTCTCTTTCTCCTTCCCCCTTTTAAATGTAATTGTGTCTTTGTTGTATTTTAACGTGTAGTAACTCGGTTAGGTATTTTATGTTAGTTTGGTAGTGTATAACTTGTATTGTGTATTCTTTTGCGATTGAACGTTCATTCATTTCCTTAAAAGGTGTTAGACCCTTTGACCGGTATTTGAGTGTTTATTATATTGCTAAAGGGTTCTCAGAGCGTGTGAATCGCTCATACAGCTTTTAAACTAACAAGGTTACACTGTGTTGCATTTACACCTTATCACTGCACAAAGGTTTAACTCTGTGAGCGTCAGCGCCGCTCGTGATCTCCTCGTGGTCTCGAGCGTCCGCCACGCTGCTAGCGTATCATTACGTTAGTCGGCAGCCTATAGCGTGCTTGCCTTTACGCTTTAAGCCGTGAGCGAACGTGCCGCTCGTACGTCTCGTCCACGGCTAAGCGTTTGTACGCTACGTGAGTACTCTTACGATATTCCATACTCCAATTGCGTACTGTATTCATTAACCTTTTAGCGTGTTTAATATAGGATATATATATTAGGCTTTTACAATTGGGGACTCGCCCGCTCTTCACATATCTGCACTAGGTAATTTCAGCAGACATTATCGGTCAGCAAAAGGCGGGAAGTAATATTCCTCGTAGTGCTGACCAGATAAGCATCTGCTTCGCTTAGTAAGGAGTGCTGAAGGAATCCGGAACCGAAAGGTAGGAACAGTACGTTATTGGTTTTTTTAAAACCTGTTTAGTTTCTGTTTTGCGAACGTACGCATAAGCACACACACCTGTATTTCGTGTCTAGCATTATTTGTCCGTACCTCATTCTCCTGATTGCCACACACTAGTGATAACGTGTTGAGACATTTGTTGTTATTAATAGTTAAAGGATAAATATTTAAGGGAATAATTGTAAAAGGCACGCACACAATCTCGCCTAGAATACAAGGGAGATTGGAGTGGTGGTCAGTGAAGGATTACTGTTAAAGATCATTCACATTGATAAACGTGTAGTGTGTAACTGTGGACGTACTTGGTCTGCGTACACGTGTCCTTACAAGGGCAGGGCGTACGCAATGCAAGGGTCGACGAACGGAGCGTATATCACGCAACGGAGCGTACGGATACGCCCACATAATACAAACCGCACGATAGTATTGTTTTAATAGGCGATAAGGAAGTAACGTGAAAATAACACAAATCTATCTCAAATCCAAAAAGTTTAAAGTTAAAAGAAAAAGACTTTCTCTGTTGTAATTCTTCTGGGTTAGACTATTACTGAATTAAAGGAATTCTGTACAGAAATAAGAGTGTTTGAATGTAAGAGTGTGTATATATAAGATTTCTCTTTTATTACGGAAGTGGGAACCATAGGCCAGTAGAAAGAGGTACACCAGCGAGAGTGATATTGTGGGGTGGCTTGGGAGGCGTCCCTTGTTAGTCTCGACACATTTATGAGCAGTAGAGTCTGCTGTACATAACAGACCAGGAGGTCAAGGACCAGGAGGTTCAGGTACAGCAGACTAGAAGTAGAGAGCACAACCGAAGAGGGTTGGTGCTAGACCCATATAGGCCAAAGAAGCTCATTGCTGAAGGAATTCGCAGCCGAAATTTTCGATTCCACTGATCGTTCCGCACATAAGATTAGTTGCTTGTGTGCAGATACGATTGTACCGCATGTGATTGTGTGCATCAGCGTGTCTTGAATTCAGAAGAACGCTGCTTGCACATTGTTAACGTGATTTGTGTAATTTTTTTTATTTTAAGGGAAGTAGCCTGATCACTCAGGGACATTCCAGCGACTGATACTTGCTGGGGAGGGTAAGACACTCCCACACGCCCGAGCAAGTAGACGTACTTAGGTGCCCTAGGTTGGGTACGGAACCTCTGGGAACTTTGGTCGCCGTATTGGCCAGCGTGGACGGGAGTTAAGTGGGCGGACTTCGGAGCAAAACCCCCACCGCAGCCTTACCCCGAGCATCTTGGTTTTTGTAAGGGTTGCCAAAGACCCTGATTTGAAGTCAGAGGTAGTGAAAGCAGCACCTGCAGAGATGGGGGCCAGTTGTTCAGGTAAGGGGCGATCAACCCAGGTTCAGGTTGATTTGGTAAACCGACCAATCGGGTCGGCAAGGTATATCATGTGTGAGAAATATGGTCATCACACAGAAATGTTGTGCAATGAATGGGAAAGGATGACTATGCATGACGGGGAAAAGTTTCCCCGGGTAGGTAGTTTTAACCCAGAAGTGTTACAGAATTTAAGGAGAAGAGTTTGCCTGATTAAATCTTCAAAAAGGTGTATTAAACATTATGATTATTTAACATTGTGGCAACAGGAAGGTGAAATACAAAGGGGGTTGGCGCAAGCCACTGGATCTAACCCTATCAGGAAACTGATAGCCACTGCACCCCCACCACCATACATACCTGGAGAGAAATTGGTTGCAGAGAATGGCACTCAGGGTTATGTTAAATGTGTAGAAGTTAAGGATAATGTAACCAAAGTAATTAATGCTAACACTAATCCGTGCAAGTTGTACCCTGTTTTGAACTTTCCCCAGGATTGTGACCAAGAGGATGAGCCCACAACAATATCAGCACTCTACCTAGCAGCCACCATATCAGAAACAGCAGTAGGCACGACTCAACCCGTTAGATTATTATCAAAGGCCCCTAGCGGAGGGACAGGTGAGGTCGTATCGACTGGTTGCCTTATTGACAGATGGGAAGGACCATACCAAGTCTTATTGATTAGCACGACAGCATTGAAGGTTGCCGAGAGAGAGACTTGGGTTCATTCGTCCCATTGTAAGAAGGTTGCTGATCCAGAGAGGTCCCGTGATAAAGAACAGACGGTAGAGGAAGTTGTATCACTGGAGTGTCTGTTTCAGGAGGACTGAGACGGCACCTGAGCATTGAGAATAATACGATCGGAGGCAGTTGTCGATTCCCTGTTCCCTTTTATTGTTTTTCTCCACTTCCCATCCCATCTCCCTCAATTATTTCTTTCCCCCTTCTCATTCTTCTCCATTTCCTCCTATAAGATGGACTTGCCCCAAGAGACTGTGATCCGGATTTTCCTGTTAACCATGATGTTGACCAGAGCAGTCTGTTCCGGCGAGAGTACCATGGAGGTCGAGAGAGGTTCTGGAATGGGTTCTGATGACAAAGTTGGAGGCGTAGATTTCCAAGAACAACATAATCATCAAGCAAAGGCGAGTATCAGAAAACGATCCGATAGCATTGACAATAGGAGGAATTGTGAAGGATTGTTAGCTGAAGAGAACTGTATCTGTAGACTCTGTGACAGTGTAGTTGAGGATGGGTGCATCAAGAAATGTCAGTCCAGTTTTAATATCCACATGGACCGGCATCCATTGAGTGACTATCACTCCTTAGTGGGTAAAGTGTTAAATCAGACAGATTGTTGGGTATGCTCTCAAGTACCTCAAGGCCATAGCAAATCAGGATTAGTGCCATTCCCTCTAACTATAGGGGAGGTACTTGAGCTAAGTGGTGGGAGGCCGGTGGACAGGAGGTTTAATATCTCCAGTCCTCCAAGTTTGAAGCTCCACCAATATCATGTGGATAGATCCCTAGTATGTTTTAACATTTCCAATCCCCGAAAGCCGGGAAATTGGGAAGTGTCATGGAATAACCAAACCATGGCCTTTTCATACAGAGCCGATAGAATGCCTACAGATACAGAACTTATACGCCACATAGCCGGTAGTGGAAAATATTTCCGATTTAGGTATACCCTAGGAAGTAGGATCATGAGAGTTGGAGAAGTATCACCAGGATACTGTGCACATATCGTACAAACTGATACGTGTACTAAACAGATGGGAGAATTAGGGTTAGGAGATTTCATATGGAAAATGTGTAATATGGTAATGTCCTACTCCGTCCCATATGTTCTCCCCGATGATGCATATTTCATATGCGGGAGGAAGGCGTATAAGTGGCTTGCCCCAAACTCAGAAGGGTTATGTTATATTGGAAAAGTACTGCCTGAAGTAATGACCGTATCCCACACTAAAATTAAGGATATTCACCGCAGTGCCCAAGCTCCTTATACTCACACTCATTACGAGCCCATCGTTAAACGGCACCTAATAGAAAGAACAGAGCATCCGGCCTCTGACCTGATCCATGAATCCACCGGGATTCAATTCCTAATCGCGTTAGATATCACTCGTACCGCCAGAGGAGTGATAAATTATAAATATATATCTGCGCTTGCAAATTTATTAGACAATATCACTGAAATGTATGATGACACATTCAGGTATACCGGAAGGGAGCTCCAAGCTTATAAAACAGAACTGGTTCAGCATAGGATGATTCTTAATTATCTCACGGTAGTGACGGGTGGATACTGTGTCACACTGGCAACGCAGTACGGCGTAAAATGCTGCACTTATATTACGAATAGCACCGAGGACCCGGTCGAGGTCATAGACCAAAAGATGGACGACATTCTCCAATTAAAGTGGGAATTCCGCAGGAGACACAATCTCACCCTAGCTGCTGTGGGTAATGAGCTGACCGGTTGGGTGTCATGGTTGAACCCGCGAAATTGGTTCTCTGGTTTAGGAGAATGGACCCAAGGTATTATCATGGATGTAGGGAAATTTCTTTTGTGTATTCTGGGTGTCATCATATTGGTCGGTCTGATATTTAGATGCGTTCGGATTTTAACAAAGTGTAAACGTAGCGCCCGAGTGATGAGTTTAAGAAGTGAAGATACTGTAATAACAACGACTGATTTGGTTTATGACCCAACGATAGAGACAATGTTGTGATGAAAATGTGATTCCACGGTCCGTTTCTTTCACCCATTTCTCCTTTGTTTTCCTCCAAGGTACAAAGACATCCGCTTGGAAGAAGAATTTGACAACCTTTTACACAGACAACTGATGGACTATGCCATAGACCCCCCATATCCCTAGTACCTTTAATTTTACGCTAGCCCAACACTTTTTGTAAGTCTATGGACATTGAGAAAGCTTTTGCTCGCACTTTGGCAAAAGCCCAAGGAGACTACAGTCAACATGTACATCGAGACAAGACAAGACACAATACAAGACCTCAATCGGCAAATGTATATTAAACTCACATAGTTTATGACTGCATTTACCATAATTGCTCCTTATCTTCATCTCTACAACCTTCAGGTAATAACACACATAGTCGATAGGGAATATAGGCACAGATATCAGCACTCACATATCCCCCTATTCATGTATCATCAACTAAAATGTGTTCCCCCATTTTGTTGCAACCAAAAGCCGAAAAGAGCTCGGTAAAGTTTGACAGCCCATCCACAGACCCGTACCACGGGATAAGAAGGAATTCAAATGTATACTTCGCAATACCTCGAAGCTTGATTTAAAACACGTACGGCACGATGATACATGACCCCCCAAACATGGATTCATACACACATGCTTCTGCTATCTCACTAGGTCATACCGTTTTCCCACCTTCTCCTCTTCTCCCCTACCCAATCATAGAAATGTATTATACATGACATATATTTTTCTCTTTTTGAACTGTTTTAGGAAGTGGCAGTTATTGGTGACTGCCAAAGGGTGGACTGTCAAAGTCAGAAAAATATCACGCTGCACATTGCCATATATGCACCTCATGCGTGTGCCCGCTGCACGAGCATGAGCTCTCCCGTGCGTGCGTATACTCACGGTCGCGTGCACTCGCAGGCGCGCGGTATGCGCATTTACGGTAGAGTTTGTGTGCGACTCAATCGTAACATATTTTAGTCATATAATGTATTTTGTAGATTATGGTCCCTTTGATAGAATCTGAAAGTTTAGTTAATATAGCATGTTCGGGGACAAGGAGATTCCTCTTTGTTTGATACGAAGGGTCAGACAGGGGTTACACAGTGGTGTTTAGTATCCATCGGAAGAGAATATAATTAGCAATATTCCGGTGTTGGTTTGAAGCGGATTACTCGCTCGTGCGTATAGTTATGGACATAAGAAGTTTATGGACATTTGCTATATTTGCACTTTATTACCCATGCGGCGGGAAACCCAGTTTCCCTCCCACCTGAGCAGTTTGAAATAGTCACAGCCCACCTGTATGAACCAACCTATGACCTTTTGTTATAATGCAGAGATGAATTCCTGTGTCCAATGAACAATAAGTATGTAGGGACCATTGTACTGTACAGTGTGTAAGTGTATATAAAGACAAGCCGATCTGGGCCAGCTCTCTACTCTTTTCAACGGTTCTCATCACTGATAATCGGGAGCTGGATATCCAGAAAGGCGCTTGCGATTGTTCCCCTTGTGCGTAAGTTCTCTGCAACCATATTTATCTCCTATTTTGTTGTATGCCATTCTCTTTCTCCTTCCCCCTTTTAAATGTAATTGTGTCTTTGTTGTATTTTAACGTGTAGTAACTCGGTTAGGTATTTTATGTTAGTTTGGTAGTGTATAACTTGTATTGTGTATTCTTTTGCGATTGAACGTTCATTCATTTCCTTAAAAGGTGTTAGACCCTTAGACCGGTATTTGAGTGTTTATTATATTGCTAAAGGGTTCTCAGAGCGTGTGAATCGCTCATACAGCTTTTAAACTAACAAGGTTACACTGTGTTGCATTTACACCTTATCACTGCACAAAGGTTTAACTCTGTGAGCGTCAGCGCCGCTCGTGATCTCCTCGTGGTCTCGAGCGTCCGCCACGCTGCTAGCGTATCATTACGTTAGTCGGCAGCCTATAGCATGCTTGCCTTTGCGCTTTAAGCCGTGAGCGAACGTGCCGCTCGTACGTCTCGTCCACGGCTAAGCGTTTGTACGCTACGTGCGTACTCTTACGGTATTCCATACTCCAATTGCGTACTGTATTCATTAACCTTTTAGCGTGTTTAATATAGGATATATATATTAGGCTTTTACATCTCTACCATATAAAGGTGGTGTCTTGTTTGGTGACGGTCTTGCTGATTTGGTATCTATGGCTACCGCAGGTAAGTCATAATTTTTACCTTATGTTCCTCCACAACAAAAGAAAACACACCACTATCAGATGCAGTCCTTTCGGCCCAATAAATACAGAAAGGGCCGAGGTTCTTCCTTCCTTGCTACTAGAGGAAGGGGAAGAGGTAAAAGATCACCGGCAGTGGCAGGTTCCCAGGAGCAGAAGTCCTCCCAGGTTTCTGCCAAATCCAGCGCATGACATTAGGGCTCCTTTGCGGGAGTCCGCACCGGTGGGGGCACGTCTCAAACTCTTCAGTCAGTTCTGGGTTCGCTCGGACCTGGACCCATGGGTATTAGAAATAGTGTCCATGGGGTACAAATTGGAGTTTCAAGACTTTCCCCCTCGACGATTTTTCAAATCGGCCTTACCAGTTTCTCTGCCGGACAGGGAGGTAGTATGCGACGCAATACAAAAGTTGTGTCAAAATCAGGTCATTATCGAGGTTCCCCCATCACAACAGGGAGAAGGCTTTTATTCGAGCCTGTTCGTGGTCCCGAAGCCGGACGGCTCGGTCAGACCAATTCTGAACCTAAAATCCCTCAATTTCTACCTAAGAAGATTCAAATTCAAGATGGAGTCTCTCCGAGCAGTAATCTCCAGTCTGGAGGAAGGGGATTTTTTGGTGTCGGTGGACATAAAGGACGCCTACTTACATGTCCCCATATATCCTCCGCATCAAGCTTACCTGAGGTTTGCAATTCAGGATTGTCATTACCAATTTCAGACATTGCCGTTTGGTCTGTCCACAGCTCCGTGAGTTTTCACCAAGGTAATGGCGGAAATGATGGTTCTCCTGCGCAAGCAGGGAGTCACAATTATCCAGTACTTGGATGATCTCCTGATAAAGGCGAGATCCAGGGACCAACTGGTTCAGAACATATCACTCTCCCTGACAGTTCTGCAACATCATGGTTGGCTCCTAAACTTGCCAAAATCGCAGTTGACTCCGACGAAGCGGCTGTCGTTTTTGGGAATGGTTCTGGACACAGAATTACAGAGAGTTTTTCTTCCAGTGGAAAAGGCTCTGGAAATTCAGAATCTGGTCAAACAAATTCTGAAACCAGCAAAAGTGTCAATCCATCAATGCACTCGATTACTGGGGAAGATGGTAGCGGCCTACGAGGCCATTCAGTTTGGCAGATTCCATGCCAGAGTTTTTCAGTGGGACCTGTTGGACAAGTGGTCCGGATCCCACCTGCACATGCACCGGAAGATAGTCCTGTCTTCAAAAACCAGAATCTCACTCCTGTGGTGGCTGTACAGCTCTCACCTCCTAGAGGGGCACAGGTTCGGGATCCAGGACTGGTTCCTAGTAACCATGGATGCGAGTCTCCGAGGCTGGGGGCAGTCACGCAGGAGGAAAACTTCCAGGGAAGATGGTCAAGCCAGGAAACTTGTCTACACATAAACGTTCTGGAGTTAAGGGCCATTTACAACGGCCTTCTTCAAGTGGAACATCTTCTTCGAAATCTTCCCGTACTGATCCAGTCGGACAATATAACTGCAGTAGCGTACATAAACCGCCAGGGCGGAACAAAAAGCAGAGCGGCGATGGCAGAGGCCACAAAGATTCTCCGCTGGGCGGAAAGGCATACAAGTGCGTTGTCAGCGATCTTCATTCCAGGAGTGGACAACAGGGAAGCAGACTTCCTCAGCAGACACGATCTCCATCCAGGAGAGTGGGGTATTCATCAAGAGGTCTTCACAGAAGTGACGAATCTATGGGGAACGCCTCAAATAGACATGATGGCATCTCGTCTCAACAAGAAGCTTCAGAGATATTGTTCTAGGTCAAGGGACCCTCAAGCAATAGCAGTGGATGCCCTAGTGACACCGTGGGTTTTCAGGCGGTGTATGTATTCCCTCCACTTCCTCTCATTCCGAAAGTTCTAAAGATCATAAGAAGAACAAAGGTTCAGGCGATCCTCATTGTTCCAGACTGGCCAAGGAGGGCTTGGTATCCAGATCTTCAGGAGTTACTCATAGGAGATCCCTGGCCTCTTCCTCTACGCGAGGACCTGTTACAACAGGGGCCGTGCGTATACCAAGACTTACCGCGGCTACGTTTGACGGCATGGCGGTTGAACGCCAAATCCTAGCCAGAAAGGGTATTCCCAGTGAGGTCATTCCCACACTTCTTCAGGCTAGAAAAGGAGTAACGTCTAAACATTACCACCGTATTTGGAGAAAATATGTGTCTTGGTGTGAATCCAAGAAGGCTCCTACGGAAGAATTTCAATTAGGACGTTTTCTCCATTTTCTGCAAGCAGGTGTGGATGCGGGCCTAAAGTTGGTCTCTATTTGCGGGCCTAAAGTTGGTTTTCTTTCAGAAACCCTTGGCCTCCTTTCCAACCTCCCTTTGTGCCCCCAGTGGGATCTTAACGTGGTGTTGCAGTTCCTACAATCACATTGGTTTGAGCCTTTACAGAAGGTGGAGTTGAAATTTGTCACTTAGAAAGTGGTCATGCTGTTGGCCTTGGCATCCGCGAGGTGGGTGTCTGAGTTAGCGGCTTTGTCTCACAAGAGCCCTTATTTGATATTTCATGTAGATAGAGCAGAGTTGAGGACTCGTCAGCAATTTCTGCCAAAGGTGGTTTCATCTTTCCACATGAACCAACCTATTGTGGTGCCAGTGGTTACTGATACCTTGATTGAGTCGAAATCTCTGGATGTGGTCAGAGCTTTGAAAGTTTATGTCGCCAGAACGGCTCAAATTAGGAAAACAGGCTCTGTTTGTCCTGTATGCTCCCAACAAAATTGAGGTTCCTGCTACCAAGCAGAGTATTGCACGCTGGATCTGTCATACAATCCAGCATGCTCATTCTATGGCTGGATTGCCGTTGCCAAAATCGGCGAAAGCCCATTCTACCTGAAAGGTGGGCTCGTCCTTGGCGGCTGCCCGGGGGGCCTCGGCATTACAACTCTGCCGAGCAGCTACTTGGTCTGGTCCAAACACTTTTGCAAAATTTTACAAATTTGATGCTCTGGCCGATGAGGACCTCATGTTTGGTCAATCGGTGCTGCAGAGTCATCCGCACTCTCCCGCCCGTTCTAGAGCTTTGGTATAAACCCAATGGTTCTTATGGTATCCCCAGCATCCTCTAGGACGTATGAGAAAATAGGATTTTGATACCTACCGGTAAATCCTTTTCTCTTAGTCCGTAGAGGATGCTGGGCGCCCGTCCCTGTGCGGTCTGTGTCTGCAGGTATTAGTTATGGTTACACACAGATTGGATTACGTTATAGTCAGCCTGTTGCTGACATTGTTCAGGCCGTTGCCTTGAGTTATGTTGAATGCCAAGTTGTATGGCGTGCTTGAGGTGTGAGCTTGTATGAATCTCACCTTAGTTTAACAATAAAATCCTTTCCTCTAAATGTCCATCTCCCTGGGCACAGTTCCTATAACTGGAGTCTGGAGGAGGGGCATAGAGGGAGGAGCCAGTTCACACCCTTTTAAAGTCTTAAATTTCCCATGTCTCCTGTGGATCCCATCTATACCCCATGGTTCTTATGGTATCCCCAGCATCCTCTACGGACTAAGAGAAAAGGATTTACCGGTAGGTACCAAAATCCTATTTTCTCTCTCTCTCTTTCTCTCTCTGATTACGTTGCCCTAGTCAGTGTGGAATCTCCCTGCATTCTTCCTCACTGTGGATGGCATTCTGAAGAGGAGTTTAACCTTTTACCCTGTTGGTAAAAAAAAAATTGGGTCTGTGCTCATTATCTTATCCCCATGCAATCTGAGGGATTTCCTTTAAATAACCACCCAACTAATGTGAAAGTGGATTCATCATAATTGGGCAAATAAATGTTTCCCTTTTTATATGCCCATGATATTTAGCAACTCTTAATAACTGTTCTTTTAGGACTCAAAAATTTCATATGTGGGACACTCCCTGCCCCATTCTGATATATTTATAGAATAAAAGGCATATAAATAACTTTCATAAATTGATCCTGAAGCCGTTGCAAAGGGATGTAATCATGTGACTGGCGGGCATCCACAACACACATAGAGTGGGGATAGAGCCTGCCACCGAGCCCGCTGCGTGGCGAGCAGCGGGCTGTGGACACCCGCCAGTCACATGATTACATCCTGTTGCAAAGGGATGTAATCATGTGACTGGCGGGTGTCCACAATACACATAGAGTGGGGATAGAGCCTGCCACCGAGCCCGCTGCATGGCGAGCACAGCAAACCCGCAAGGGCCTTCGTTGCACTACCACCCACCCCCCCACCCCCCAAACTCCCCCACCGGCATCAATCTGAGGGCCGGGATCCCGGTGCCGGGATTACCACCACCGGTCACCAGATTCCAACCCGTTACAAAAGCTATTTGATACCAGCAGAGAGATGTTCCCCATTTCTGTCCCTATAGAGGATTAGGAAAATGAGAAAAAAGGATGCACAGATTCTAAAAACTGGGATATATTTTCCTTGTTTAAAGCTTTGTAGAATATAACTGTCCTGATAATTGTGTTTATTGTTTGTGCAATTGTATGCCTTTGCTTGCTATGTTTAATAAATGCTGCACTGCTAAAATATGTAAGCATTAACATGCGTTATAAGCTGTAACAAATAATTCTGACAATTCAGTGTGACGTCTGGGAGGCCAGATTTTCCATCAGCTCATGACAACAGGTGTAAGGCTGGAGCTGGAACCCGCAATTTTGCATAGATGTTTCCATCTGTCAGTCTATTGCATTTGTTAATTTAATTTGTTGTCTGTAACCTGGGGTAGAAATTGTCTGTTTACATGTGTAAGTTAGATCAAAGATAGACAACAACTAACAAGAGCTGCCTCATATTCCTTACCTTTATATTGATAGTAGGAGTGATGTCGCTCTGTTCCACAGAGAAAAGAAGACTGTGACCTCAGATGTTATGTCGGTGCTGATGTGGA